>NW_026870342.1:57500-87500 GCF_963584025.1 Labrus mixtus
AAATCAATCAAAGCTAGCCCCCCCTGATCTTTAGCCCCTATTATTGTTTTGTGAGCTATACTCGCTGCTTTGTTTTTCCAAATAAAGTCCCTAATGGTCTTTGAAATCTCCTTAAAGGCCCAGTCCGGAAGCGTACAAGTACTCAGCGCATGATTCACTTTGGACAACACGAGAGCATTTGTTACGGCTACCCTTCCTCTCAACAATAGACCCCTCGCTTTCCACAAATTCAATGTTTTTTTAATTTTACCCACCACCTCTTTCCATGTTACATCATCACATTCATTCTCATTTTTCCCCATATTCACTCCCAACACTTTTCTTCTCTCACACACCGTTTTAAATCCCCACTTATTAACTAGATTGGATTCCTTACCTAGTAACATAATTTCTGACTTATTTTCATTTACTTTTGCCCCAGATGCTCTTTCATAAGTTTGTACATGTTTTAATATCAATTCTATATCCTCCTCTCCTTTTACCATTATATTCACGTCATCTGCATACTGTATTATTTTTACGTTTTCCTTACCTATACCTTTTATGTTTACGTCTTCCGATATCAGTGCTGCCAGCGGCTCTGCTACCAAGCTGTACAACAGCGCTGACATCGGACATCCTTGTCTCACTGACCTTGATATTTTAAAAGAATCAGTTAGTTCCCCGTTACATTTTATCTTGCTTTCCGCTCCTGTATACAACATATTTATCCATTCTCTCATTCTCTCTCCGAATCCAAACTTCTCTAACACCTTCCCCATGAACCCGTGATCTACTCTGTCAAAAGCTTTATTTAAATCAATCCCTAGCCATATTCCCCCCTCCCCTTCCATATCCCTGACCGTCTGTTTTATTGAAATGATTGAGTCTGCTATGTCTCTGTTTGGTATACTGTATGATTGTGTTTGTTCTATGATTGTTCCTATTACCTCCCTGATTCTATTGGCTATTGTTTTCGCTATGATTTTGTAGTCTGTGTTGAGTAGGCTGATTGGTCTGTAGTTGTCCAGATTTTTATTGTCCCCCTTGTTTTTGTAAAAAATAGTAACCACCCCTTCCCCTAAACTTTTTGGTATATGTTTCACTTTTTCCATATATTTACTCAATTTGTTCACCAAGGGCACCAGCTGCTCTTTGAAAGCTTGGTAGAATTCCGCAGTTAGGCCATCGCTCCCAGGACTT
The DNA here is from genome assembly GCF_963584025.1 of Labrus mixtus. Lineage (NCBI taxonomy): Eukaryota > Metazoa > Chordata > Actinopteri > Labriformes > Labridae > Labrus > Labrus mixtus. Next base: position 58,683 of record NW_026870342.1, read on the forward strand.
TTGTTTTTGTTTAACCCCTCTAAAGCACTTCTGATTTCTCCCTCTGTAAACTCACAATCACACCACATTTTATCGTCCTCGCTTAGTTTTTTCTTTAAGGCACCCAAAGCTCTGTTCACACTCACGCTATCACACTCCTGTCTCGAAAACAGGCTTTCATAATAGCCCTTTACTATTTCTAAAATTCCCTTTTTATCTGTCACACTTTTACCTGCTTCATTTAATAATTCATTTATTTCTGTTCTTTTTTGTTTTTGTTTTTCCAGACCTAAAAAAAAGGCTGTACTCCTCTCCCCCTCATACATATATTGTATTTTACTCCTAATGGCTGCACCCCTACTCTTTTTAAGTTCAATCACTCCCAACTGTTCTTTTAAATGTATGTATTTTTCGACACCTACATTATCTACACTGTCAAGCGATGCTATTTCCTCACTTAGTTGTTTTCTCAAATTCTCTTCCTTTCTATTTTCTCTCCACTTTTTCTCTTTACTATAATTGATACACTTTTTTTAAATTCTGACTTTTACACTATCCCACCACACATTCATATCTTCACTCTCATTCCACTCATATCCCACATCATTCAACAATCTTTCCATACTTTCACAAACATTCCATCATCCAGCAAGCTTGCATTAAAGCACCATATCCCTCCTTTACGTACATTCGTTTCTTTTCTAAACGTGATTTCTATTCCAGCGTGATCGCTCCACATATTAGTTTTATATTCAACTTCTTTAATCCACCTCACTACCTCGCATGTCACCAAAGCATAATCTATTCTAGATTGTTTTAATCTATTTAGTACAATTTGTCTCCTGGAGAACACCCTCTCCCATGGATGTAGCAATCTCCAAATATCAATGCATTGTTTCGTTATCATTATATCTTTAAGTGTCCCCCTGCTCACATCCCCCTTAAACACATTATTTTTTGACACATCGGTGGGTGTCATCGCCACATTAAAGTCACCGATTATTATACAATTCCTTTCCCACCATTTGCTTATTGCAATGAAGAATGTTTTCCTTTCTTTTTCTCCATTCGGTGCATATATATTTATGATTCTTATATTTTTCGTTTCATACACACAGTCTATTACTATTATTCTTCCTTCTTTGTCTCCATAAACCAAATTTACCCCTGTTACCCGACCCGTTTTGACTAAAACCGCCACTCCTCTCGCCCTCGACGTGCCATTGGAGCAGAAAATATGGCCCACAAAGTCTTTTTTTATGTCTTCCACCAGGGAATCATCCCACCTGGTCTCATGCAGGCACAAAACGTCATTCTGCAAGGAAAGAATCGCATGTCTTTTTTCTTTGTTCCTTAGTCCATTCACGTTAATCGAAAATAAATTAAAGGCCATTATCATAAAAATAAAAACAAAAAAAACGGATTTACAGGGGTTATTGTCAGTCATTATTTGTCCTTACATTTCAATTTTTTCACCAACTTTTTTCGTTGTCCAAGACTTAGTCTTTTTTGCGCACTCGCCAGTTCACCCACATCCATTTCGCTGCCCGTTTCATTGGGACTGGTGCTTTTACCCGTATTATTTAGCGTGATTTTTCTCCCTCCCGCCTGTCCAACACCACTCTCAGGCATCTCCCTCCCCTCTGTGCTCATGCTTACCCCCGGGTCTTCTGCCACGTCCCTTCCGTCTCCTTTTTTCCCTCTCTCGCTCGTTTTTCGCTGCTTCTGCTGTCCTCCCTCTCCAGCCAGCTCCGGCGTCTCCAGCTCGCACTCTGACGCCCGTTCTCCTCCGCTCTCTCTGCTCTGCTCCATTTCTCCGTCACTGTTCTCGTCTTCTCTGATCTCCTTCCTGCTTGCTCCGATCACCTCCTTCTCCTCCGCCTCCTCCTCGTACACCTCCTCCGCCTCGTCTTCATCCTCGTACACCTCCTCCACCTCGTTCTTGCTCTCCTCTCCGTTCTCACACTCACATTCATTTTCTCTTTTTTTACAGTTTGTGCATTTTGTGCTGTTCGCGCTGCACTCTCGCGCAAAGTGTCCCTGCACCCCACAGTTGTGGCACATAAATTCTGGACACTCTCTCAGGATGTGTCCCGGCTGGATGCACATCCTGCACACTTTTTGTTGTCTATCATGTATTACTCTAAAGTATTCGTTCCCCATCACAGTGTTAAACTTTGTGGAGTAAGGGAGTGACTGTACCTGGTCATTAAATCTGACCCGGACAAACCTCGTTCCGTCAGCTATCATTGTTCCAGGCCACATTCTGCGTTTTATTGGTGATGTCGGTTTCACTCCCCATCCCGTCAGCTTCCAAACTATTTCTTCATCTGTGATATACGCTGGCAGGTTTAAAAAAGACACCACCAGCTCATCATTATTTAGTTCTCTCGCCACGACTCTGGTCTCTCCGATCTTAAATCCATCCAGCAGCCTTTCCTTTCCTTTAATGTTGCTCACCGTCACCTCCAGTTTTTCAGGTCCCAGGGTTCTGCACGCCAGCAGGCCCCCACAGATCATTTTTATGTTGCTCATGACGTGATTTAGAGGAACTTTGTCTCCCACCATTTCAATGTTTAGTGTTAGTTTTCTCTCAAAAGACACTTTTGCTTCCTCTTTTTCTGCTCTCTCGCCACCTCTCCCATTCTCTGCATGCGGAGCAATCAGCCCGCCGCTCCTCTCTCTTCCTCTCTCTCTGTCATCCATTCCGTTCCCTGTTTCATTTGCCGTTTTCATCCGTCCTTTTTGTCCGTCGTTCTTCTCGTTGTCGTTTAATCCATTCCTTTGTTTCAGTGCCATGTTTGTTTGTTCACGTTGTTGTCCGTTCTCTTTTCCTTTTTCCATCTCTCCAGTCCGTGGTCCTGTCATCTTTGTGATCCGTCCGTGTGAGTTTGCTCGCGACATACGAGCAAACATTCACAAAAAACAAAAATTCTTCACAAAATTGTGGAAAAAAAACAGGAAAAAAGGTGAAAAGAAAAACGATCCCCCTAACAGTCAGTGACTGCTGGGGGACATTCACTCACAATCTGAGGTATTTAAATAAATCCAAAGCGCATCCAAAAAACAAACAAATTAGTCCAGCTGTCCTGCTCAGTACTGACACGTCAGCTCTCCTTCAGCACCACACAAACTCTGACAGCAAAAGGGGCGTGTTCAGGGTGGTATGGCCATAAGCCATTATTGTGTGCAGAAAGGGGACTTTTAAAGATGTCATGCCCTTGATTCTGGCTGAATTTTTGGACATGTGAATATGTCTCTATATGAAAAAAAAAAACATATGATCAAAAAAATGAAAAAGCTTACAGCACCTGGTATTCCCAGGCGGTCTCCCATCCAAGTACTAACCAGGCCTGACCTTGCTTAGCTTCCGAGATCGGGCGTGTTCAGGGTAGTATGGCCGTAAGCCATTATTGTGTGCAGACAGGGGCCTTTTAAAGATGTCATGCCCTTGATTCTGGCTGAATTTTTGGACATGTGAATATGTCTCTATATGATAAAAAAAACATATGATCAAAAAAAATGAAAAAGCTTACAGCACCTGGTATTCCCAGGCGGTCTCCCATCCAAGTACTAACCAGGCCCTACCCTGCTTAGCTTCCGAGATCGGACGAGATCAGGCGTGTTCAGGGTGGTATGGCTGTAAGCCATTATTTTGTGCAGAAAGGGGCCTTTTAAAAATGTCATGCCGTTGATTCTGGCTGAATTTTTGGACATGTGAATATGTCTCTGTATGATAAAAAAAACATATGATAAAAAAAAATGAAAAAGCTTACAGCACCTGGTATTCCCAGGCGGTCTCCCATCCAAGTACTAACCAGGACCGACCCTGCTTAGCTTCCGAGATCTGACGAGATCGGGCGTGTTCAGGGTGGTATGGCCGTAAGCCATTATTGTGTGCAGAAAGGGGCCTTTTAAAGATGTCATGCCCTTGATTCTGGCTGAATTTTTGGACATGTGAATATGTCTCTATATGATAAAAAAAAACATATGATCAAACAAAATGAAAAAGCTTACAGCACCTGGTATTCCCAGGCGGTCTCCCATCCAAGTACTAACCAGGCCCTACCCTGCTTAGCTTCTCAGATTGGACGCGATCGGGCGTGTTCAGGGTGGTATGGCCGTAAGCCATTATTGTGTGCAGAAAGGGGCCTTTTAAAGATGTCATGCCCTTGATTCTGGCTGAATTTTTGGACATGTGAATATGTCTCTATATGATAAAAAAAAACATATGATCAAAAAAATGACAAAGCTTACAGCACCTGGTATTCCCAGGCGGTCTCCCATCCAAGTACTAACCAGGCACGACCCTGCATAGCTTCCGAGATCGGACGAGATCGGGCGTGTTCAGGATGGTATGGCCGTAAGCCATTATTGTGTGCAGAAAGGGGCCTTTTAAAGATGTCATGCCCTTGATTCTGGCTAAATTTTTGGACATGTGAATATGTCTCTATATGATAAAAAAAAAACATATGATCAAAAAAATGAAAAAGCTTACAGCGTCTGGTATTCCCAGGCGGTCTCCCATCCAAGTACTAACCAGGCCCTACCCTGCTTAGCTTCCGAGATCGGACGAGATCAGGCGTGTTTTTTTTTTTTTTATCTTTTATTATCAAAATTACAAAAACATTTATAATTCTTTCACATCATTTACAACAAATGCTATTACAATACATACACCCTCTAAATTAACCCTCCCCTCTGACGCAAACGGCACCCTAAAAACAATAAAAACATAGCATCAGGAAAAAAAACTCAAACCACCCCTGATACCCCCAACTCATGACAACTCTTCTGAGTCCCTCCCCCAAAGCAAACACCCCTCTGAAAACAAACCACAAAAACATACAAAAACCCCACAGTATTCTCAAAAAACCACTGAGAAAAAAAAAACCACCAAATCAAATCACCCATTTTCCCCATGACCAAAAAAGAAGCCCTCGTACCAAAAAAACAAAAACAAAATAATTTAGACATCCCACATAATTCCCTCCTCATTTACTCTACACACATTCGCACCTTCCACAAACATTCTCACAAACTCACTCTCATTCGCTATGTACAACAATTTAAGATGTGCTTTCCATTCATTCACAAACATTCTCCACACATTCATTTTCTTACTTTCATACAGTGCATAATTCCTTCTGTTAAAAACCGCTTTTCTTGCAAAAGCCAAAATTATATTCATTACATTGTGATTTTTTTGTTTTGTTCCCACCCCCAACAACACCGACAATTCCCACCCCCTTTCATTCCAACACTCATTCTTACTGCATTTCCCCAACATTTCTCTTATTTTTCCCCAAAAATAAACCAATTCCCCACACGTAACAAACAAATGTATTAAATCCTCATCCGTACTTTCACATACACAACACTTTCTTTCATACCTCTCCTTATGGATCTGATGCAGGACGATGCAGGTGAAGATCCTCCTGTGCCTCAGTTTGAAATCTAGGTCAAATATTGCATGTGGTGTATGCGGAATGTTAATGTTCTTCCATATCATGTTGCTTGTTATGTCCGGGTATGTGTCTGTCCATTTTACTTCGGATGTGGGTTTCTGTATTCTATGTGTGATTGCGCACCTATACCAAATTTTTGTAGTGACATCTGTAATGTTGTGTTTCTTCTCCCCTAGGCACAGGGAGATCCCCCCCACATCGTCCTGCATCACTCCCTCCTTCTCTTTGATTAATTTTTCCCATTCGCTCGACAAAGACAATTTTACATTTGCAAACACTCTCTCAATCACATCCTTTCTGCACACACACCCTTTATTTTTTAAACCCCTCACCACCATTTGTAAATCAAAATCCCCCCCACAGTTCAGTAAATCCCTTATTCTAATATATCCCGCTTTCGACATAGCTTCACACTTAATTACCCTCTCCCCATTTTTAAAATACGGGCTCGAGAGGAAGGGCAGTCGTAGCACTGACCCTCTCGTTCCGCACTCTGGTACAGTCCAGGATGAAACCTGATACCACGCACTGAGTACTTCCTGGAAAAACCGTGGCAAGTGTTTAAATGAATCCGGGTTATTGATCTGGTACAGGTTGTCCTCGTTGTAGAGTCCAAAACTGCACAGATATTGTTTGAAGTGGTTTTTCCAAACTACGTTCCGGTTCTGGTCCATAAATTTGCCTATCAATTTGACTCTTAGTGCTACTTTTTTTGTAAGTAAATCAATCAAAGCTAGCCCCCCCTGATCTTTAGCCCCTATTATTGTTTTGTGAGCTATACTCGCTGCTTTGTTTTTCCAAATAAAGTCCCTAATGGTCTTTGAAATCTCCTTAAAGGCCCAGTCCGGAAGCGTACAAGTACTCAGCGCATGATTCACTTTGGACAACACGAGAGCATTTGTTACGGCTACCCTTCCTCTCAACAATAGACCCCTCGCTTTCCACAAATTCAATGTTTTTTTAATTTTACCCACCACCTCTTTCCATGTTACATCATCACATTCATTCTCATTTTTCCCCATATTCACTCCCAACACTTTTCTTCTCTCACACACCGTTTTAAATCCCCACTTATTAACTAGATTGGATTCCTTACCTAGTAACATAATTTCTGACTTATTTTCATTTACTTTTGCCCCAGATGCTCTTTCATAAGTTTGTACATGTTTTAATATCAATTCTATATCCTCCTCTCCTTTTACCATTATATTCACGTCATCTGCATACTGTATTATTTTTACGTTTTCCTTACCTATACCTTTTATGTTTACGTCTTCCGATATCAGTGCTGCCAGCGGCTCTGCTACCAAGCTGTACAACAGCGCTGACATCGGACATCCTTGTCTCACTGACCTTGATATTTTAAAAGAATCAGTTAGTTCCCCGTTACATTTTATCTTGCTTTCCGCTCCTGTATACAACATATTTATCCATTCTCTCATTCTCTCCCCGAATCCAAACTTCTCTAACACCTTCCCCATGAACCCGTGATCTACTCTGTCAAAAGCTTTATTTAAATCAATCCCTAGCCATATTCCCCCCTCCCCTTCCATATCCCTGACCGTCTGTTTTATTGAAATGATTGAGTCTGCTATGTCTCTGTTTGGTATACTGTATGATTGTGTTTGTTCTATGATTGTTCCTATTACCTCCCTGATTCTATTGGCTATTGTTTTCGCTATGATTTTTTAGTCTGTGTTGAGTAGGCTGATTGGTCTGTAGTTGTCCAGATTTTTATTGTCCCCCTTGTTTTTGTAAAAAATAGTAACCACCCCTTCCCCTAAACTTTTTGGTATATGTTTCACTTTTTCCATATATTTACTCAATTTGTTCACCAAGGGCACCAGCTGCTCTTTGAAAGCTTGGTAGAATTCCGCAGTTAGGCCATCGCTCCCAGGACTTTTGTTTTTGTTTAACCCCTCTAAAGCACTTCTGATTTCTCCCTCTGTAAACTCACAATCACACCACATTTTATCGTCCTCGCTTAGTTTTTTCTTTAAGGCACCCAAAGCTCTGTTCACACTCACGCTATCACACTCCTGTCTCGAAAACAGGCTTTCATAATAGCCCTTTACTATTTCTAAAATTCCCTTTTTATCTGTCACACTTTTACCTGCTTCATTTAATAATTCATTTATTTCTGTTCTTTTTTGTTTTTGTTTTTCCAGACCTAAAAAAAAGGCTGTACTCCTCTCCCCCTCATACATATATTGTATTTTACTCCTAATGGCTGCACCCCTACTCTTTTTAAGTTCAATCACTCCCAACTGTTCTTTTAAATGTATGTATTTTTCGACATCTACATTATCTACACTGTCAAGCGATGCTATTTCCTCACTTAGTTGTTTTCTCAAATTCTCTTCCTTTCTATTTTCTCTCCACTTTTTCTCTTTACTATAATTGATACACTTTTTTTTAATTCTGACTTTTACACTATCCCACCACACATTCATATCTTCACTCTCATTCCACTCATATCCCACATCATTCAACAATCTTTCCATACTTTTCACAAACATTCCATCATCCAGCAAGCTTGCATTAAAGCACCATATCCCTCCTTTACGTACATTCGTTTCTTTTCTAAACGTGATTTCTATTCCAGCGTGATCGCTCCACATATTAGTTTTATATTCAACTTCTTTAATCCACCTCACTACCTCGCATGTCACCAAAGCATAATCTATTCTAGATTGTTTTAATCTATTCAGTACAATTTGTCTCCTGGAGAACACTCTCTCCCATGGATGTAGCAATCTCCAAATATCAATGCATTGTTTCGTTATCATTATATCTTTAAGTGTCCCCCTGCTCACATCCCCCTTAAACACATTATTTTTTGACACATCGGTGGGTGTCATCGCCACATTAAAGTCACCGATTATTATACAATTCCTTTCCCACCATTTGCTTATTGCAATGAAGAATGTTTTCCTTTCTTTTTCTCCATTCGGTGCATATATATTTATGATTCTTATATTTTTCGTTTCATACACACAGTCTATTACTATTATTCTTCCTTCTTTGTCTCCATAAACCAAATTTACCCCTGTTACCCGACCCGTTTTGACTAAAACCGCCACTCCTCTCGCCCTCGACGTGCCATTGGAGCAGAAAATATGGCCCACAAAGTCTTTTTTTATGTCTTCCACCAGGGAATCATCCCACCTGGTCTCCTGCAGGCACAAAACGTCATTCTGCAAGGAGAGAATCGCATGTCTTTTTTCTTTGTTCCTTAGTCCATTCACGTTTATCGAAAATAAATTAAAGGCCATTATCATAAAAATAAAAACAAAAAAAACGGATTTACAGGGGTTATTGTCAGTCATTATTTGTCCTTACATTTCAATTTTTTCACCAACTTTTTTCGTTGTCCAAGACTTAGTCTTTTTTGAGCACTCGCCAGTTCACTCACATCCATTTCGCTGTCCGTTTCATTGGGACTGGTGCTTTTACCCGTATTATTTAGCGTGATTTTTCTCCCTCCCGTCTGTCCAACACCACTCTCAGGCATCTCCCTCCCCTCTGTGCTCATGCTTACCCCCGGGTCTTCTGCCACGTCCCTTCCGTCTCCTTTTTTCCCTCTCTCGCTCGTTTTTCGCTGCTTCTGCTGTCCTCCCTCTCCAGCCAGCTCCGGCGTCTCCAGCTCGCACTCTGACGCCCGTTCTCCTCCGCTCTCTCCGCTCTGCTCCATTTCTCCGTCACTGTTCTCGTCTTCTCTGATCTCCTTCCTGCTTGCTCCGATCACCTCCTTCTCCTCCGCCTCCTCCTCGTACACCTCCTCCGCCTCGTCTTCATCCTCGTACACCTCCTCCACCTCGTTCTTGCTTTCCTCTCCGTTCTCACACTCACATTCATTTTCTCTTTTTTTACAGTTTGTGCATTTTGTGCTGTTCGCGCTGCACTCTCGCGCAAAGTGTCCCTGCACCCCACAGTTGTGGCACATAAATTCTGGACACTCTCTCAGGATGTGTCCCGGCTGGATGCACATCCTGCACACTTTTTGTTGTCTATCATGTATTACTCTAAAGTATTCGTTCCCCATCACAGTGTTAAACTTTGTGGAGTAAGGGAGTGACTGTACCTGGTCATTAAATCTGACCCGGACAAACCTCGTTCCGTCAGCTATCATTGTTCCAGGCCACATTCTGCGTTTTATTGGTGATGTCGGTTTCACTCCCCATCCCGTCAGCTTCCAAACTATTTCTTCATCTGTGATATACGCTGGCAGGTTTAAAAAAGACACCACCAGCTCATCATTATTTAGTTCTCTCGCCACGACTCTGGTCTCTCCGATTTTAAATCCATCCAGCAGCCTTTCCTTTCCTTTAATGTTGCTCACCGTCACCTCCAGTTTTTCAGGTCCCAGGGTTCTGCACGCCAGCAGGCCCCCACAGATCATTTTTATGTTGCTCATGACGTGATTTAGAGGAACTTTGTCTCCCACCATTTCAATGTTTAGTGTTAGTTTTCTCTCAAAAGACACTTTTGCTTCCTCTTTTTCTGCTCTCTCGCCACCTCTCCCATTCTCTGCATGCGGAGCAATCAGCCCGCCGCTCCTCTCTCTTCCTCTCTCTCCGTCATCCATTCCGTTCCCTGTTTCATTTGCCGTTTTCATCCGTCCTTTTTGTCCGTCGTTCTTCTCGTTGTCGTTTAATCCATTCCTTTGTTTCAGTGCCATGTTTGTTTGTTCACGTTGTTGTCCGTTCTCTTTTCCTTTTTCCATCTCTCCAGTCCGTGGTCCTGTCATCTTTGTGATCCGTCCGTGTGAGTTTGCTCGCGACATACGAGCAAACATTCACAAAAAACAAAAATTCTTCACAAAATTGTGGAAAAAAAAACAGGAAAAAAAGGTGAAAAGAAAAACGATCCCCCTAACAGTCAGTGACTGCTGGGGGACATTCACTCACAATCTGAGGTATTTAAATAAATCCAAAGCGCATCCAAAAAACAAACAAATTAGTCCAGCTGTCCTGCTCAGTACTGACACGTCAGCTCTCCTTCAGCACCACACAAACTCTGACAGCAAAAGGGGCGTGTTCAGGGTGGTATGGCCGTAAGCCATTATTGTGTGCAGACAGGGGCCTTTTAAACATGTCATGCCCTTGATTCTGCCTGAATTTTTGGACATGTGAATATGTCTCTATATGATAAAAAAAAAAACATATGATCAAAAAAATGAAAAAGCTTACAGCACATGGTATTCCCAGGCGGTCTCCCATCCAAGTACTAACCAGGCCCGACCCTGCTTAGCTTCCAAGATCGGACGAGATCGGGCTTGTTCAGGGTGGTATGGCCATAAGCCATTATTGTGTGCAGAAAGGGGCCGTTTAAAGATGTCATGCACTTGATTCTGGCTGAATTTTTGTACATGTGAATATGTCTCCATATGATAAAAAAAAAAACATATGATCAAAAAAATGAAAAAGCTTACAGCACCTGGTATTCCCAGGCGGTCTCCCATCCAAGTACTAACCAGACCCGACACTGCTTAGCTTCCGAGATCGGACGAGTTCAGGGTGGTATGGCCTTAAGCCATTATTGTGTGCAGAAAGGGGCCTTTTAAAGATGTCATTCCCTTGATTCTGGCTGAATTTTTGGACATGTGAATATGTCTCCATATGATAAAAAATAAAAATATGATCAAAAAAATGAAAAAGCTTACAGCACCTGGTATTCTCAGGCGGTCTCCCATCCAAATACTAACCAGGCCCGACCCTGCTTAGCTTCCAAGATCGGACGAGATCGGGCGTGTTTTTTTTTTTTTTTATCTTTTATTATCAAAATTACAAAAACATTTATAATTCTTTCACATCATTTACAACAAATGCTATTACAATACATACACCCTCTAAATTAAACCTCCCCTCTGACGCAAACGGCACCCTAAAAACAATAAAAACATAGCATCAGGAAAAAAAACTCAAACCACCCCTGATACCCCCAACTCATGACAACTCTTCTGAGTCCCTCCCCCAAAGCAAACACCCCTCTGAAAACAAACCACAAAAACATACAAAAACCCCACAGTATTCTCAAAAAACCACTGAGAAAAAAAAAACCACCAAATCAAATCACCCATTTTACCATGACCAAAAAAGAAGCCCTCGTACCAAAAAAACAAAAACAAAATAATTTAGACATCCCACATAATTCCCTCCTCATTTACTCTACACACATTCGCACCTTCCACAAACATTCTCACAAACTCACTCTCATTCGCTATGTACAACAATTTAAGATGTGCTTTCCATTCATTCACAAACATTCTCCACACATTCATTTTCTTACTTTCATACAGTGCATAATTCCTTCTGTTAAAAACCGCTTTTCTTGCAAAAGCCAAAATTATATTCATTACATTGTGATTTTTTTGTTTTGTTCCCACCCCCAACAACACCGACAATTCCCACCCCCTTTCATTCCAACACTCATTCTTACTGCATTTCCCCAACATTTCTCTTATTTTTCCCCAAAAATAAACCAATTCCCCACACGTAACAAACAAATGTATTAAATCCTCATCCGTACTTTCACATACACAACACTTTCTTTCATACCTCTCCTTATGGATCTGATGCAGGACGATGCAGGTGAAGATCCTCCTGTGCCTCAGTTTGAAATCTAGGTCAAATATTGCATGTGGTGTATGCGGAATGTTAATGTTCTTCCATATCATGTTGCTTGTTATGTCCGGGTATGTGTCTGTCCATTTTACTTCGGATGTGGGTTTCTGTATTCTATGTGTGATTGCGCACCTATACCAAATTTTTGTAGTGACATCTGTAATGTTGTGTTTCTTCTCCCCTAGGCACAGGGAGATCCCCCCCACATCGTCCTGCATCACTCCCTCCTTCTCTTTGATTAATTGTTCCCATTCGCTCGACAAAGACAATTTTACATTTGCAAACACTCTCTCAATCACATCCTTTCTGCACACACACCCTTTATTTTTTAAACCCCTCACCACCATTTGTAAATCAAAATCCCCCCCACAGTTCAGTAAATCCCTTATTCTAATATATCCCGCTTTCGACATAGCTTCACACTTAATTACCCTCTCCCCATTTTTAAAATACGGGCTCGAGAGGAAGGGCAGTCGTAGCACTGACCCTCTCGTTCCGCACTCTGGTACAGTCCAGGATGAAACCTGATACCACGCACTGAGTACTTCCTGGAAAAACCGTGGCAAGTGTTTAAATGAATCCGGGTTATTGATCTGGTACAGGTTGTCCTCGTTGTAGAGTCCAAAACTGCACAGATATTGTTTGAAGTGGTTTTTCCAAACTACGTTCCGGTTCTGGTCCATAAATTTGCCTATCAATTTGACTCTTAGTGCTACTTTTTTTGTAAGTAAATCAATCAAAGCTAGCCCCCCCTGATCTTTAGCCCCTATTATTGTTTTGTGAGCTATACTCGCTGCTTTGTTTTTCCAAATAAAGTCCCTAATGGTCTTTGAAATCACCTTAAAGGCCCAGTCCGGAAGCGTACAAGTACTCAGCGCATGATTCACTTTGGACAACACGAGAGCATTTGTTACGGCTACCCTTCCTCTCAACAATAGACCCCTCGCTTTCCACAAATTCAATGTTTTTTTAATTTTACCCACCACCTCTTTCCATGTTACATCATCACATTCATTCTCATTTTTCCCCATATTCACTCCCAACACTTTTCTTCTCTCACACACCGTTTTAAATCCCCACTTATTAACTAGATTGGATTCCTTACCTAGTAACATAATTTCTGACTTAATTTCATTTACTTTTGCCCCAGATGCTCTTTCATAAGTTTGTACATGTTTTAATATCAATTCTATATCCTCCTCTCCTTTTACCATTATATTCACGTCATCTGCATACTGTATTATTTTTACGTTTTCCTTACCTATACCTTTTATGTTTACGTCTTCCGATATCAGTGCTGCCAGCGGCTCTGCTACCAAGCTGTACAACAGCGCTGACATCGGACATCCTTGTCTCACTGACCTTGATATTTTAAAAGAATCAGTTAGTTCCCCGTTACATTTTATCTTGCTTTCCGCTCCTGTATACAACATATTTATCCATTCTCTCATTCTCTCCCCGAATCCAAACTTCTCTAACACCTTCCCCATGAACCCGTGATCTACTCTGTCAAAAGCTTTATTTAAATCAATCCCTAGCCATATTCCCCCCTCCCCTTCCATATCCCTGACCGTCTGTTTTATTGAAATGATTGAGTCTGCTATGTCTCTGTTTGGTATACTGTATGATTGTGTTTGTTCTATGATTGTTCCTATTACCTCCCTGATTCTATTGGCTATTGTTTTCGCTATGATTTTGTAGTCTGTGTTGAGTAGGCTGATTGGTCTGTAGTTGTCCAGATTTTTATTGTCCCCCTTGTTTTTGTAAAAAATAGTAACCACCCCTTCCCCTAAACTTTTTGGTATATGTTTCACTTTTTCCATATATTTACTCAATTTGTTCACCAAGGGCACCAGCTGCTCTTTGAAAGCTTGGTAGAATTCCGCAGTTAGGCCATCGCTCCCAGGACTTTTGTTTTTGTTTAACCCCTCTAAAGCACTTCTGATTTCTCCCTCTGTAAACTCACAATCACACCACATTTTATCGTCCTCGCTTAGTTTTTTCTTTAAGGCACCCAAAGCTCTGTTCACACTCACGCTATCACACTCCTGTCTCGAAAACAGGCTTTCATAATAGCCCTTTACTATTTCTAAAATTCCCTTTTTATCTGTCACACTTTTACCTGCTTCATTTAATAATTCGTTTATTTCTGTTCTTTTTTGTTTTTGTTTTTCCAGACCTAAAAAAAAGGCTGTACTCCTCTCCCCCTCATACATATATTGTATTTTACTCCTAATGGCTGCACCCCTACTCTTTTTAAGTTCAATCACTCCCAACTGTTCTTTTAAATGTATGTATTTTTCGACATCTACATTATCTACACTGTCAAGCGATGCTATTTCCTCACTTAGTTGTTTTCTCAAATTCTCTTCCTTTCTATTTTCTCTCCACTTTTTCTCTTTACTATAATTGATACACTTTTTTTTAATTCTGACTTTTACACTATCCCACCACACATTCATATCTTCACTCTCATTCCACTCATATCCCACATCATTCAACAATCTTTCCATACTTTTCACAAACATTCCATCATCCAGCAAGCTTGCATTAAAGCACCATATCCCTCCTTTACGTACATTCGTTTCTTTTCTAAACGTGATTTCTATTCCAGCGTGATCGCTCCACATATTAGTTTTATATTCAACTTCTTTAATCCACCTCACTACCTCGCATGTCACCAAAGCATAATCTATTCTAGATTGTTTTAATCTATTCAGTACAATTTGTCTCCTGGAGAACACCCTCTCCCATGGATGTAGCAATCTCCAAATATCAATGCATTGTTTCGTTATCATTATATCTTTAAGTGTCCCCCTGCTCACATCCCCCTTAAACACATTATTTTTTGACACATCGGTGGGTGTCATCGCCACATTAAAGTCACCGATTATTATACAATTCCTTTCCCACCATTTGCTTATTGCAATGAAGAATGTTTTCCTTTCTTTTTCTCCATTCGGTGCATATATATTTATGATTCTTATATTTTTCGTTTCATACACACAGTCTATTACTATTATTCTTCCTTCTTTGTCTCCATAAACCAAATTTACCCCTGTTACCCGACCCGTTTTGACTAAAACCGCCACTCCTCTCGCCCTCGACGTGCCATTGGAGCAGAAAATATGGCCCACAAAGTCTTTTTTTATGTCTTCCACCAGGGAATCATCCCACCTGGTCTCCTGCAGGCACAAAACGTCATTCTGCAAGGAAAGAATCGCATGTCTTTTTTCTTTGTTCCTTAGTCCATTCACGTTTATCGAAAATAAATTAAAGGCCATTATCATAAAAATAAAAACAAAAAAAACGGATTTACAGGGGTTATTGTCAGTCATTATTTGTCCTTACATTTCAATTTTTTCACCAACTTTTTTCGTTGTCCAAGACTTAGTCTTTTTTGCGCACTCGCCAGTTCACTCACATCCATTTCGCTGTCCGTTTCATTGGGACTGGTGCTTTTACCCGTATTATTTAGCGTGATTTTTCTCCCTCCCGCCTGTCCAACACCACTCTCAGGCATCTCCCTCCCCTCTGTGCTCATGCTTACCCCCGGGTCTTCTGCCACGTCCCTTCCGTCTCCTTTTTTCCCTCTCTCGCTCGTTTTTCGCTGCTTCTGCTGTCCTCCCTCTCCAGCCAGCTCCGGCGTCTCCAGCTCGCACTCTGACGCCCGTTCTCCTCCGCTCTCTCCACTCTGCTCCATTTCTCCGTCACTGTTCTCGTCTTCTCTGATCTCCTTCCTGCTTGCTCCGATCACCTCCTTCTCCTCCGCCTCCTCCTCGTACACCTCCTCCGCCTCGTCTTCATCCTCGTACACCTCCTCCACCTCGTTCTTGCTTTCCTCTCCGTTCTCACACTCACATTCATTTTCTCTTTTTTTACAGTTTGTGCATTTTGTGCTGTTCGCGCTGCACTCTCGCGCAAAGTGTCCCTGCACCCCACAGTTGTGGCACATAAATTCTGGACACTCTCTCAGGATGTGTCCCGGCTGGATGCACATCCTGCACACTTTTTGTTGTCTATCATGTATTACTCTAAAGTATTCGTTCCCCATCACAGTGTTAAACTTTGTGGAGTAAGGGAGTGACTGTACCTGGTCATTAAATCTGACCCGGACAAACCTCGTTCCGTCAGCTATCATTGTTCCAGGCCACATTCTGCGTTTTATTGGTGATGTCGGTTTCACTCCCCATCCCGTCAGCTTCCAAACTATTTCTTCATCTGTGATATACGCTGGCAGGTTTAAAAAAGACACCACCAGCTCATCATTATTTAGTTCTCTCGCCACGACTCTGGTCTCTCCGATCTTAAATCCATCCAGCAGCCTTTCCTTTCCTTTAATGTTGCTCACCGTCACCTCCAGTTTTTCAGGTCCCAGGGTTCTGCACGCCAGCAGGCCCCCACAGATCATTTTTATGTTGCTCATGACGTGATTTAGAGGAACTTTGTCTCCCACCATTTCAATGTTTAGTGTTAGTTTTCTCTCAAAAGACACTTTTGCTTCCTCTTTTTCTGCTCTCTCGCCACCTCTCCCATTCTCTGCATGCGGAGCAATCAGCCCGCCGCTCCTCTCTCTTCCTCTCTCTCCGTCATCCATTCCGTTCCCTGTTTCATTTGCCGTTTTCATCCGTCCTTTTTGTCCGTCGTTCTTCTCGTTGTCGTTTAATCCATTCCTTTGTTTCAGTGCCATGTTTGTTTGTTCACGTTGTTGTCCGTTCTCTTTTCCTTTTTCCATCTCTCCAGTCCGTGGTCCTGTCATCTTTGTGATCCGTCCGTGTGAGTTTGCTCGCGACATACGAGCAAACATTCACAAAAAACAAAAATTCTTCACAAAATTGTGGAAAAAAAACAGGAAAAAAAGGTGAAAAGAAAAACGATCCCCCTAACAGTCAGTGACTGCTGGGGGACATTCACTCACAATCTGAGGTATTTAAATAAATCCAAAGCGCATCCAAAAAACAAACAAATTAGTCCAGCTGTCCTGCTCAGTACTGACACGTCAGCTCTCCTTCAGCACCACACAAACTCTGACAGCAAAAGGGGCGTGTTCAGGGTGGTATGGCCGTAAGCCATCATTGTGTGCAGACAGGGGCCTTTTAAAGATGTCATGCCCTTGATTCTGGCTGAATTTTTGGACATGTGAATATGTCTCTATATGATAAAAAAAAACATGATCAAAAAAATGAAAAAGCTTACAGCACCTGGTATTCCCAGGCGGTCTCCCATCCAAGTACTAACCAGGCCCGACCCTGCTTAGCTTCTGAGATCGAACAAGATCGGGCGTGTTCAGGGTGGTATGGCCGTAAGCCATTATTGTCTGCAGACAGGGGCCTTTTAAAGATGTCATGCCCTTGATTCTGGCTGAATTTTTGGACATGTGAATATGTCTCTCTATGATAAAAAAAAAACATATGATCAAAAAAATAAAAAAAGCTTACAGCGTCTGTTATTCCCAGGCGGTCTCCCATCCAAGTACTAACCAGGCCCGACCCTGCTTAGCGTCCAAGATTGGACGAGTTCAGGGTGGTTTGGCCGTAAGCCATTATTGTGTGCAGAAAGGGGCCTTTTAAAGATGTCATGCCCTTGATTCTGGCTGAATTTTTGGACATGTGAATATGTCTCTATATGATAAAAAAAAAACATATGATCAAAAAAATGAAACAGCTTACAGCATTTGGTATTCCACAGGCGGTCTCCCATCCAAGTACTAACGAGGCCCGACCCTGCTTAGTTTCCGAGATCGGACGAAAACGGACGAGTTCAGGGTGGTTTGACTGTAAGCCATTATTGTGTGCAGAAAGGGGCCTTTTAAAGATGTCATGCCCTTGATTCTGGTTGAATTTTTGGACATGTGAATATGTCTCTATATGATAAAAAAAAATCATATGATCAAAAAAAATTAAAAAGCTTACAGCACCTGTTATTCCCAGGCGGTCTCCCATCCAAGTACTAACCAGGCCCGACCCTGTTTAGCTTCCGAGATCGGACGAGTTCATGGTGGTATGTCCTTAAGCCATTATTGTATGCAGAAAGGGGCCTTTTAAAGATGTCATGCCCTTGATTCTGGCTGAATTTTTGGACATGTGAATATGTCTCTATATGATAAAAAAAAAACATATGATCAAAAAAATGAAAAAGCTTACAGCACCTGGTATTCCCAGGCGGTCTCCCATCCAAGTACTAACCAGGCCCGACCCTGCTTAGCTTCCGAGATCGGACGAGATCGGGCGTGTTCAGGGTGGTATGGCCGTAAGCCATTATTGTATGCAGAAAGGGGCCTTTTAAAGATGTCATGCCCTTGATTCTGGCTGAATTTTTGGACATGTGAATATGTCTCTATATGATAAAAAAAAACATATGATCAAAAAAAATGAAAAAGCTTACAGCACCTGGTATTCACAGGCGGTCTCCCATCCAAGTACTAACCAGGCCCGACCCTACTTAGCTTCCGAGATCGGACGAGATCGGGCGTGTTCAGGGTGGTATGGCCGTAAGCCATTATTGTATGCAGAAAGGGGCCTTTTAAAGATGTCATGCCCTTGATTCTGGCTGAATTTTTGGACATGTGAATATGTCTCTATATGATCAAAAAAAAAACATATGATCAAAAAAATGAAACAGCTTACAGCATTTGGTATTCCACAGGCGGTCTCCCATCCAAGTACTAACGAGGCCCGACCCTGCTTAGTTTCCGAGATCGGACGAAAACGGACGAGTTCAGGGTGGTTTGACTGTAAGCCATTATTGTGTGCAGAAAGGGGCCTTTTAAAGATGTCATGCCCTTGATTCTGGTTGAATTTTTGGACATGTGAATATGTCTCTATATGATAAAAAAAAATCATATGATCAAAAAAAATTAAAAAGCTTACAGCACCTGTTATTCCCAGGCGGTCTCCCATCCAAGTACTAACCAGGCCCGACCCTGCTTAGCTTCCGAGATCGGACGAGTTCAGGGTGGTATGTCCTTAAGCCATTATTGTATGCAGAAAGGGGCCTTTTAAAGATGTCATGCCCTTGATTCTGGCTGAATTTTTTGACATGTGAATATGTCTCTATATGATAAAAAAAAACATATGATCAAAAAAATGAAAAAGCTTACAGCACCTGGTATTCCCAGGCGGTCTCCCATCCAAGTACTAACCAGGCCCGACCCTGCTTAGCTTCCGAGATCGGACGAGATCGGGCGTGTTCAGGGTGGTATGGCCGTAAGCCATTATTGTATGCAGAAAGGGGCCTTTTAAAGATGTCATGCCCTTGATTCTGGCTGAATTTTTGGACATGTGAATATGTCTCTATATGATAAAAAAAAAAACATATGATCAAAAAAATGAAAAAACTTACAGCACCTGGTATTCCCAGGCGGTCTCCCATCCAAATACTAACCAGGCCCTACCCCGCTTAGCCTCCGAGATCGGACGAGATCAGGCGTGTTCAGGGTGGTATGGCCGTAAGCCATTATTGTGTGCAGAAAGGGGCCTTTTAAAGATGTCATGCCCTTGATTCTGGCTGAATTTTTGGACATGTGAATATGTCTCTTTATGATAAAAAAAAAACATATGATCAAAAAAATGAAAAAACTCACAGCACCTGGTATTCCCAGACGGTCTCCCATCCAGGTACTAACCAGGCCCTACCCTGCTTAGCTTCCGAGATCGGACGAGATCAGGCGTGTTCAGGGTGGTATGGCTGTAAGCCATTATTGTGTGCAGACAGGGGCCTTTTAAAGATGTCATGCCCTTGATTCTGGCTGAATTTTTGGACATGTGAATATGTCTCTATATGATAAAAAAAAACATATGATCAAAAAAAATGAAAAAGCTTACAGCACCTGGTATTCCCAGGCGGTCTCCCATCCAAGTACTAACCAGGCCCGACCCCGCTTAGCTTCCGAGATCGGACGAGATCGGGCGTGTTCAGGGTGGTATGGCCGTAAGCCATTATTGTGTGCAGAAAGGGGCCTTTTAAAGATGTCATGCCCTTGATTCTGGCTGAATTTTTGGACATGTGAATATGTCTCTACATGATAAAAAAAAACATATGATCAAACAAAATGAAAAAGCTTACAGCGTCTGGTATTCCCAGGCGGTCTCCCATCCAAGTACTAACCAGGCCCGACCCTGCTTAGCTTCTGAGATCAGACGAGATCGGGCGTGTTCAGGGTGGTATGGCCGTAAGCCATTATTGTGTGCAGAAAGGGGCCTTTTAAAGATGTCATGCCCTTGATTCTGGCTGAATTTTTGGACATGTGAATATGTCTCTATATGATAAAAAAAAAACATATGATCAAAAAAATGAAAAAGCTTACAGCACCTGGTATTCCCAGGCGGTCTCCCATCTAAGTACTAACCAGGCCCGACCCTGCATAGCTTCCGAGATCGGACGAGATCGGGCGTGTTCAGGGTGGTATGGCCGTAAGCCATTATTGTGTGCAGAAAGGGGCCTTTTAAAGATGTCATGCCCTTGATTCTGGCTAAATTTTTGGACATGTGAATATGTCTCTATATGATAAAAAAAAAACATATGATCAAAAAAATGAAAAAGCTTACAGCGTCTGGTATTCCCAGGCGGTCTCCCATCCAAGTACTAACCAGGCACGACCCTACTTAGTTTCCGAGATCGGACGAGATCGGGCGTGTTAAGGGTGGTATGGCCGTAAGCTGTTATTGTGTGCAGAAAGGGGCCTTTTAAAGATGTCATGCCCTTGATTCTGGCTGAATTTTTGGACATGTGAATATGTCTCTATATGATAAAAAAAAAACATATGATCAAAAAAATGAAAAAGCTTACAGCACCTGGTATTCCCAGGCGGTCTCCCATCCAAGTACTAACCAGGCCTGACCTTGCTTAGCTTCCGAGATCGGGCGTGTTCAGGGTGGTATGGCCGTAAGCCATTATTGTGTGCAGACAGGGGCCTTTTAAAGATGTTATGCCCTTGATTCTGGCTGAATTTTTGGACATGTGAATATGTCTCTATATGATAAAAAAAACATATGATCAAAAAAAATGAAAAAGCTTACAGCACCTGGTATTCCCAGGCGGTCTCCCATCCAAGTACTAACCAGGCCCGACCCTGCTTAGCTTCCGAGATCAGACGAGATCAGGCGTGTATAGGGTGGTTTGGCCGTAAGCCATTATTGTATGCAGAAAGGCGCCTTTTAAAGATGTCATGCCCTTGATTCTGGCTGAATTTTTGGACATGTGAATATGTCTCTATATGATAAAAAAAAAACATATGATCAAAAAAATGAAAAAACTTACAGCACCTGGTATTCCCAGGCGGTCTCCCATCCAAGTACTAACCAGGCCCTACCCGGCTTAGCTTCCGAGGTCGGACGAGATCAGGCGTGTTCAGGTTGGTATGGCTGTAAGCCATTATTGTGTGCAGAAAGGGGCCTTTTAAAGATGTCATGCCCTTGATTCTGGCTGAATTTTTGGACATGTGAATATGTCTCTATATGATAAAAAAAAAACATATGATCAAACAAAATGAAAAAGCTTACAGCACCTGGTATTCCCAGGCGGTCTCCCATCCAAGTACTAACCAGGCCCGACCCTGCTTAGCTTCTGAGATCAGACGAGATCAGGCGTGTTCAGGGTGGTATGGCCGTAAGACATTATTGTGTGCAGAAAGGGGCCTTTTAAAGATGTCATGCCCTTGATTCTGGCTGAATTTTTGGACATGTGAATATGTCTCTATATGATAAAAAAAAATATATGATCAAAAAAATGAAAAAGCTTACAGCACCTGGCATTCCTAGGCGGTCTCCCATCCAAGTACTAACCAGGCCCGACCCTGCTTAGCTTCCGAGATGGGACGAGATCGGGCGTGTTAAGGGTGGTATGGCCGTAAGCCATTATTGTGTGCAGACAGGGGCCTTTTAAAGATGTTATGCCCTTGATTCTGGCTGAATTTTTGGACATGTGAATATGTCTCTATATGATAAAAAAAAAAACATATGATCAAAAAAATGAAAAAGCTTACAGCACCTGGTATTCCCAGGCGGTCTCCCATCCAACTACTAACCAGGCCCTACCCTGCTTTGCTTCTGAGATCGGACGAGTTCAGGGTGGTATGGACGTAAGGCATTATTGTATGCAGAAAGGGGCCTTTTAAAGATGTCATGCCCTTGATTCTGGCTGAATTTTTGGACATGTGAATATGTCTCTATATGATAAAAAAAAACATATGATCAAAAAAAATGAAAAAGCTTACAGCACCTGGTATTCCCAGGCGGTCTCCCATCCAAGTACTAACCAGGCCCGACCCTGCTTAGCTTCCGAGATCGGACGAGATCGGGCGTGTTCAGGGTGGTATGGCCGTAAGCCATTATTGTATGCAGAAAGGGGCCTTTTAAAGATGTCATGCCCTTGATTCTGGCTGAATTTTTGGACATGTGAATATGTCTCTATATGATAAAAAAAAACATATGATCAAAAAAAATGAAAAAGCTTACAGCACCTGGTATTCCCAGGCGGTCTCCCATCCAGGTACTAACCAGGCCATACCCTGCTTAGCTTCCGAGATCGGACGAGATCAGGCGTGTTTTTTTTTTTTTTTTAATCTTTTATTATCAAAATTACAAAAACATTTATAATTCTTTCACATCATTTACAACAAATGCTATTACAATACATACACCCTCTAAATTAAACCTCCCCTCTGACGCAAACGGCACCCTAAAAACAATAAAAACATAGCATCAGGAAAAAAAACTCAAACCACCCCTGATACCCCCAACTCATGACAACTCTTCTGAGTCCCTCCCCCAAAGCAAACACCCCTCTGAAAACAAACCACAAAAACATACAAAAACCCCACAGTATTCTCAAAAAACCACTGAGAAAAAAAAAACACCAAATCAAATCACCCATTTTCCCCATGACCAAAAAAGAAGCCCTCGTACCAAAAAAACAAAAACAAAATAATTTAGACATCCCACATAATTCCCTCCTCATTTACTCTACACACATTCGCACCTTCCACAAACATTCTCACAAACTCACTCTCATTCGCTATGTACAACAATTTAAGATGTGCTTTCCATTCATTCACAAACATTCTCCACACATTCATTTTCTTACTTTCATAGAGTGCATAATTCCTTCTGTTAAAAACCGCTTTTCTTGCAAAAGCCAAAATTATATTCATTACATTGTGATTTTTTTGTTTTGTTCCCACCCCCAACAACACCGACAATTCCCACCCCCTTTCATTCCAACACTCATTCTTACTGCATTTCCCCAACATTTCTCTTATTTTTCCCCAAAAATAAACCAATTCCCCACACGTAACAAACAAATGTATTAAATCCTCATCCGTACTTTCACATACACAACACTTTCTTTCATACCTCTCCTTATGGATCTGATGCAGGACGATGCAGGTGAAGATCCTCCTGTGCCTCAGTTTGAAATCTAGGTCAAATATTGCATGTGGTGTATGCGGAATGTTAATGTTCTTCCATATCATGTTGCTTGTTATGTCCGGGTATGTGTCTGTCCATTTTACTTCGGATGTGGGTTTCTGTATTCTATGTGTGATTGCGCACCTATACCAAATTTTTGTAGTGACATCTGTAATGTTGTGTTTCTTCTCCCCTAGGCACAGGGAGATCCCCCCCACATCGTCCCGCATCACTCCCTCCTTCTCTTTGATTAATTTTTCCCATTCGCTCGACAAAGACAATTTTACATTTGCAAACACTCTCTCAATCACATCCTTTCTGCACACACACCCTTTATTTTTTAAACCCCTCACCACCATTTGTAAATCAAAATCCCCCCCACAGTTCAGTAAATCCCTTATTCTAATATATCCCGCTTTCGACATAGCTTCACACTTAATTACCCCCTCCCCATTTTTAAAATACGGGCTCGAGAGGAAGGGCAGTCGTAGCACTGACCCTCTCGTTCCGCACTCTGGTACAGTCCAGGATGAAACCTGATACCACGCACTGAGTACTTCCTGGAAAAACCGTGGCAAGTGTTTAAATGAATCCGGGTTATTGATCTGGTACAGGTTGTCCTCGTTGTAGAGTCCAAAACTGCACAGATATTGTTTGAAGTGGTTTTTCCAAACTACGTTCCGGTTCTGGTCCATAAATTTGCCTATCAATTTGACTCTTAGTGCTACTTTTTTTGTAAGTAAATCAATCAAAGCTAGCCCCCCCTGATCTTTAGCCCCTATTATTGTTTTGTGAGCTATACTCGCTGCTTTGTTTTTCCAAATAAAGTCCCTAATGGTCTTTGAAATCTCCTTAAAGGCCCAGTCCGGAAGCGTACAAGTACTCAGCGCATGATTCACTTTGGACAACACGAGAGCATTTGTTACGGCTACCCTTCCTCTCAACAATAGACCCCTCGCTTTCCACAAATTCAATGTTTTTTTAATTTTACCCACCACCTCTTTCCATGTTACATCATCACATTCATTCTCATTTTTCCCCATATTCACTCCCAACACTTTTCTTCTCTCACACACCGTTTTAAATCCCCACTTATTAACTAGATTGGATTCCTTACCTAGTAACATAATTTCTGACTTATTTTCATTTACTTTTGCCCCAGATGCTCTTTCATAAGTTTGTACATGTTTTAATATCAATTCTATATCCTCCTCTCCTTTTACCATTATATTCACGTCATCTGCATACTGTATTATTTTTACGTTTTCCTTACCTATACCTTTTATGTTTACGTCTTCCGATATCAGTGCTGCCAGCGGCTCTGCTACCAAGCTGTACAACAGCGCTGACATCGGACATCCTTGTCTCACTGACCTTGATATTTTAAAAGAATCAGTTAGTTCCCCGTTACATTTTATCTTGCTTTCCGCTCCTGTATACAACATATTTATCCATTCTCTCATTCTCTCCCCGAATCCAAACTTCTCTAACACCTTCCCCATGAACCCGTGATCTACTCTGTCAAAAGCTTTATTTAAATCAATCCCTAGCCATATTCCCCCCTCCCCTTCCATATCCCTGACCGTCTGTTTTATTGAAATGATTGAGTCTGCTATGTCTCTGTTTGGTATACTGTATGATTGTGTTTGTTCTATGATTGTTCCTATTACCTCCCTGATTCTATTGGCTATTGTTTTCGCTATGATTTTGTAGTCTGTGTTGAGTAGGCTGATTGGTCTGTAGTTGTCCAGATTTTTATTGTCCCCCTTGTTTTTGTAAAAAATAGTAACCACCCCTTCCCCTAAACTTTTTGGTATATGTTTCACTTTTTCCATATATTTACTCAATTTGTTCACCAAGGGCACCAGCTGCTCTTTGAAAGCTTGGTAGAATTCCGCAGTTAGGCCATCGCTCCCAGGACTTTTGTTTTTGTTTAACCCCTCTAAAGCACTTCTGATTTCTCCCTCTGTAAACTCACAATCACACCACATTTTATCGTCCTCGCTTAGTTTTTTCTTTAAGGCACCCAAAGCTCTGTTCACACTCACGCTATCACACTCCTGTCTCGAAAACAGGCTTTCATAATAGCCCTTTACTATTTCTAAAATTCCCTTTTTATCTGTCACACTTTTACCTGCTTCATTTAATAATTCGTTTATTTCTGTTCTTTTTTGTTTTTGTTTTTCCAGACCTAAAAAAAAGGCTGTACTCCTCTCCCCCTCATACATATATTGTATTTTACTCCTAATGGCTGCACCCCTACTCTTTTTAAGTTCAATCACTCCCAACTGTTCTTTTAAATGTATGTATTTTTCGACATCTACATTATCTACACTGTCAAGCGATGCTATTTCCTCACTTAGTTGTTTTCTCAAATTCTCTTCCTTTCTATTTTCTCTCCACTTTTTCTCTTTACTATAATTGATACACTTTTTTTTAATTCTGACTTTTACGCTATCCCACCACACATTCATATCTTCACTCTCATTCCACTCATATCCCACATCATTCAACAATCTTTCCATACTTTTCACAAACATTCCATCATCCAGCAAGCTTGCATTAAAGCACCATATCCCTCCTTTACGTACATTCGTTTCTTTTCTAAACGTGATTTCTATTCCAGCGTGATCGCTCCACATATTAGTTTTATATTCAACTTCTTTAATCCACCTCACTACCTCGCATGTCACCAAAGCATAATCTATTCTAGATTGTTTTAATCTATTCAGTACAATTTGTCTCCTGGAGAACACCCTCTCCCATGGATGTAGCAATCTCCAAATATCAATGCATTGTTTCGTTATCATTATATCTTTAAGTGTCCCCCTGCTCACATCCCCCTTAAACACATTATTTTTTGACACATCGGTGGGTGTCATCGCCACATTAAAGTCACCGATTATTATACA
This sequence comes from Labrus mixtus, assembly GCF_963584025.1. Classification (NCBI taxonomy): domain Eukaryota; kingdom Metazoa; phylum Chordata; class Actinopteri; order Labriformes; family Labridae; genus Labrus; species Labrus mixtus. The sequence goes on from NW_026870342.1 coordinate 85,073, forward strand.
ATTCCTTTCCCACCATTTGCTTATTGCAATGAAGAATGTTTTCCTTTCTTTTTCTCCATTCGGTGCATATATATTTATGATTCTTATATTTTTCGTTTCATACACACAGTCTATTACTATTATTCTTCCTTCTTTGTCTCCATAAACCAAATTTACCCCTGTTACCCGACCCGTTTTGACTAAAACCGCCACTCCTCTCGCCCTCGACGTGCCATTGGAGCAGAAAATATGGCCCACAAAGTCTTTTTTTATGTCTTCCACCAGGGAATCATCCCACCTGGTCTCCTGCAGGCACAAAACGTCATTCTGCAAGGAAAGAATCGCATGTCTTTTTTCTTTGTTCCTTAGTCCATTCACGTTTATCGAAAATAAATTAAAGGCCATTATCATAAAAATAAAAACAAAAAAAACGGATTTACAGGGGTTATTGTCAGTCATTATTTGTCCTTACATTTCAATTTTTTCACCAACTTTTTTCGTTGTCCAAGACTTAGTCTTTTTTGCGCACTCGCCAGTTCACTCACATCCATTTCGCTGTCCGTTTCATTGGGACTGGTGCTTTTACCCGTATTATTTAGCGTGATTTTTCTCCCTCCCGCCTGTCCAACACCACTCTCAGGCATCTCCCTCCCCTCAGTGCTCATGCTTACCCCCGGGTCTTCTGCCACGTCCCTTCCGTCTCCTTTTTTCCCTCTCTCGCTCGTTTTTCGCTGCTTCTGTTGTCCTCCCTCTCCAGCCAGCTCCGGCGTCTCCAGCTCGCACTCTGACGCCCGTTCTCCTCCGCTCTCTCCGCTCTGCTCCATTTCTCCGTCACTGTTCTCGTCTTCTCTGATCTCCTTCCTGCTTGCTCCGATCACCTCCTTCTCCTCCGCCTCCTCCTCGTACACCTCCTCGGCCTCGTCTTCATCCTCGTACACATCCTCCACCTCGTTCTTGCTTTCCTCTCCGTTCACACACTCACATTCATTTTCTCTTTTTTTACAGTTTGTGCATTTTGTGCTGTTCGCGCTGCACTCTCGCGCAAAGTGTCCCTGCACCCCACAGTTGTGGCACATAAATTCTGGACACTCTCTCAGGATGTGTCCCGGCTGGATGCACATCCTGCACACTTTTTGTTGTCTATCATGTATTACTCTAAAGTATTCGTTCCCCATCACAGTGTTAAACTTTGTGGAGTAAGGGAGTGACTGTACCTGGTCATTAAATCTGACCCGGACAAACCTCGTTCCGTCAGCTATCATTGTTCCAGGCCACATTCTGCGTTTTATTGGTGATGTCGGTTTCACTCCCCATCCCGTCAGCTTCCAAACTATTTCTTCATCTGTGATATACGCTGGCAGGTTTAAAAAAGACACCACCAGCTCATCATTATTTAGTTCTCTCACCACGACTCTGGTCTCTCCGATTTTAAATCCATCCAGCAGCCTTTCCTTTCCTTTAATGTTGCTCACCGTCACCTCCAGTTTTTCAGGTCCCAGGGTTCTGCACGCCAGCAGGCCCCCACAGATCATTTTTATGTTGCTCATGACGTGATTTAGAGGAACTTTGTCTCCCACCATTTCAATGTTTAGTGTTAGTTTTCTCTCAAAAGACACTTTTGCTTCCTCTTTTTCTGCTCTCTCGCCACCTCTCCCATTCTCTGCATGCGGAGCAATCAGCCCGCCGCTCCTCTCTCTTCCTCTCTCTCCGTCATCCATTCCGTTCCCTGTTTCATTTGCCGTTTTCATCCGTCCTTTTTGTCCGTCGTTCTTCTCGTTGTCGTTTAATCCATTCCTTTGTTTCAGTGCCATGTTTGTTTGTTCACGTTGTTGTCCGTTCTCTTTTCCTTTTTCCATCTCTCCAGTCCGTGGTCCTGTCATCTTTGTGATCCGTCCGTGTGAGTTTGCTCGCGACATACGAGCAAACATTCACAAAAAAACAAAAATTCTTCACAAAATTGTGGAAAAAAAACAGGAAAAAAAGGTGAAAAGAAAAACGATCCCCCTAACAGTCAGTGACTGCTGGGGGACATTCACTCACAATCTGAGGTATTTAAATAAATCCAAAACGCATCCAAAAAAGAAACAAATTAGTCCAGCTGTCCTGCTCAGTACTGACACGTCAGCTCTCCTTCAGCACCACACAAACTCTGACAGCAAAAGGGGCGTGTTCAGGGTGGTATGGCCGTAAGCTGTTATTGTGTGCAGAAAGGGGCCTTTTAAAGATGTCATGCCCTTGATTCTGGCTGAATTTTTGGACATGTGAATATGTCTCTATATGATAAAAAAAAAACATATGATCAAAAAAATGAAAAAGCTTACAGCACCTGGTATTCCCAGGCGGTCTCCCATCCAAGTACTAAACAGGCCCTACCCTGCTTAGCTTCCGAGATCGGACGAGATCAGGAGTGTTAAGGGTGGTATGGCCATAAGCCATTATTGTGTGCAGA
>NW_026870342.1:102500-105000 GCF_963584025.1 Labrus mixtus
AAGATGTCATGCCCTTGATTCTGGCTGAATTTTTGGACATGTGAATATGTCTCTATATGATCAAAAAAAAACATATGATCAAAAAAATGAAAAAACTTACAGCACCTGGTATTCCCAGGCGGTCTCCCATCCAAGTACTAAACAGGTCCTACCCTGCTTAGCTTCCGAGATCGGACGAGATCAGGCGTGTTCAGGGTGGTATGGCCGTAAGCCATTATTGTGTGCAGACAGGGGCCTTTTAAAGATGTCATGCCCTTGATTCTGGCTGAATTTTTGGACATGTGAATATGTCTCTCTATGATAAAAAAAAACATATGATCAAAAAAATGAAAAAGCTTACAGCACCTGGTATTCCTAGGCGGTCTCCCATCCAAGTATTAACCAGGCCCGACCCTGCTTTGCTTCTGAGATCGGGCGTGTTCAGGGTGGTATGGACGTAAGGCATTATTGTGTGCAGAAAGGGGCCTTTTAAAGATATCATGCCCTTGATTCTGGCTGAATTTTTGGACATGTGAATATGTCTCTATATGATAAAAAAAAACAAGATCAAAAAAATGAAAAAGTTACAGCACCTGGTATTCCCAGGCGGCCTCCCATCCAAGTACTAACCAGGCCCGACCCTGCTTAGCTTCTGAGATCGAACGAGATCGGGCATGTTCAGTGTGGTATGGCCGTAAGCCATTATTGTCTGCAGACAGGGGCCTTTTAAAGATGTCATGCCCTTGATTCTGGCTGAATTTTTGGACATGTGAATATGTCTCTCTATGATAAAAAAAAAACATATGATCAAAAAAATAAAAAAAGCTTACAGCGTCTGGTATTCCCAGGCGGTCTCCCATCCAAGTACTAACCAGGCCCGACCCTGCTTAGCTTCCAAGATCGGACGAGTTCAGGTTGGTTTGGCCGTAAGCCATTATTGTGTGCAGAAAGGGGCCTTTTAAAGATGTCATGCCCTTGATTCTGGCTGAATTTTTGGACATGTGAATATGTCTCTATATGATAAAAAAAAACATATCATCAAAAAAATGAAAAAGCTTACAGCACCTGGTATTCCCAGGCGGTCTCCCATCCAAGTACTAACCAGGCCCGACCCTGCTTAGCTTCCGAGATCTGACGAGAACGGGCATGTTCAGGATGGTATGGCCATAAGCTGTTATTGTGTGCAGAAAGGGGCCTTTTAAAGATGTCATGCCCTTGATTCTGGCTGAATTTTTGGACATGTGAATATGTCTCTATATGATAAAAAAAAAACGTATGATCAAAAAAATGAAAAAGCTTACAGCACCTGGTATTCCCAGGCAGTCTCCCATCCAACTAGTAACCAGGCCCGACCCTGCTTAGCTTCCAAGATTGGATGAGTTCAGGGTTGTATGGCCGTAAGCCATTATTGTGTGCAGAAAGGGGCCTTTTAAAGATGTCATGCCCTTGATTCTGGCTGAATTTTAGGACATGTGAATATGTCTCTATATGATAAAAAAAAACATATGATCAAAAAAATGAAAAAGCTTACAGCACCTGGTATTCCCAGGCGGTCTCCCATTCAAGTACTAAACAGGCCCCACCCTGCTTAGCTTCCAAGATCGGACGAGTTCAGGGTGGTATGGCCATAAGCCATTATTGTGTGCAGAAAGGGGCCTTTTAAAGATGTCATGCCCTTGATTCTGGCTGAATTTTTGGACATGTGAATATGTCTCTCTATGATAAAAAAAAAACACATGATCAAAAAAATGAAAAGGCTTATAGCACCTGGTATTCCCAGGCGGTCTCCCATCCAAGTACTAACCAGGCCCGACCCTGCTTAGCTTCCGAGATCTGACGAGATCGGGCGTGTTCAGGGTGGTATGGCCATAAGTCATTATTGTATGCAGAAAGGGGCCTTTTAAAGATGTCATTTCCTTGATTCTGGCTGAATTTTTGGACATGTGAATATGTCTCTATATGATAAAAAAAAACATATCATCAAAAAAATGAAAAAGCTTACAGCACCTGGTATTCCCAGGCGGTCTCCCATCCAAGTACTAACCAGGCCCGACCCTGCTTGGCTTCCGAGATCGGACGAGATCGGGCTTGTTCAGGGTGGTATGGCCGTAAGCCATTATTGTGTGCAGAAAGGGGCCTTTTAAAGATGTCATGCCCTTGATTCTGGCTGAATTTTTGGACATGTGAATATGTCTCTATATGATAAAAAAAAACATATGATCAAACAAAATGAAAAAGCTTACAGCACCTGGTATTCCCAGTCTGTCTCCCATCCAAGTACTAACCATGCCCGACCCTGCTTAGCTTCTGAGATCGGACGAGATCGGGTGTGTTCAGGGTGGTATGGCTGTAAGCCATTATTGTGTGCAGAAAGGGGCCTTATAAAGATGTCATGCCCTTGATTCTGGCTGAATTTTTGGACATGTGAATATGTCTCTATATGATAAAAAAAAACATATGATCAAAAAAATGAAAAAGCTTACAGCACCTGGTATTCCCAGGCGGTCTCCCATCCAAGTAC
>NW_026870342.1:112500-145000 GCF_963584025.1 Labrus mixtus
CTCACCACCATTTGTAAATCAAAATCCCCCCCACAGTTCAGTAAATCCCTTATTCTAATATATCCCGCTTTCGACATAGCTTCACACTTAATTACCCTCTCCCCATTTTTAAAATACGGGCTCGAGAGGAAGGGCAGTCGTAGCACTGACCCTCTCGTTCCGCACTCTGGTACAGTCCAGGATGAAACCTGATACCACGCACTGAGTACTTCCTGGAAAAACCGTGGCAAGTGTTTAAATGAATCCGGGTTATTGATCTGGTACAGGTTGTCCTCATTGTAGAGTCCAAAACTGCACAGATATTGTTTGAAGTGGTTTTTCCAAACTACGTTCCGGTTCTGGTCCATAAATTTGCCTATCAATTTGACTCTTAGTGCTACTTTTTTTGTAAGTAAATCAATCAAAGCTAGCCCCCCCTGATCTTTAGCCCCTATTATTGTTTTGTGAGCTATACTCGCTGCTTTGTTTTTCCAAATAAAGTCCCTAATGGTCTTTGAAATCTCCTTAAAGGCCCAGTCCGGAAGCGTACAAGTACTCAGCGCATGATTCACTTTGGACAACACGAGAGCATTTGTTACGGCTACCCTTCCTCTCAACAATAGACCCCTCGCTTTCCACAAATTCAATGTTTTTTTAATTTTACCCACCACCTCTTTCCATGTTACATCATCACATTCATTCTCATTTTTCCCCATATTCACTCCCAACACTTTTCTTCTCTCACACACCGTTTTAAATCCCCACTTATTAACTAGATTGGATTCCTTACCTAGTAACATAATTTCTGACTTATTTTCATTTACTTTTGCCCCAGATGCTCTTTCATAAGTTTGTACATGTTTTAATATCAATTCTATATCCTCCTCTCCTTTTACCATTATATTCACGTCATCTGCATACTGTATTATTTTTACGTTTTCCTTACCTATACCTTTTATGTTTACGTCTTCCGATATCAGTGCTGCCAGCGGCTCTGCTACCAAGCTGTACAACAGCGCTGACATCGGACATCCTTGTCTCACTGACCTTGATATTTTAAAAGAATCAGTTAGTTCCCCGTTACATTTTATCTTGCTTTCCGCTCCTGTATACAACATATTTATCCATTCTCTCATTCTCTCTCCGAATCCAAACTTCTCTAACACCTTCCCCATGAACCCGTGATCTACTCTGTCAAAAGCTTTATTTAAATCAATCCCTAGCCATATTCCCCCCTCCCCTTCCATATCCCTGACCGTCTGTTTTATTGAAATGATTGAGTCTGCTATGTCTCTGTTTGGTATACTGTATGATTGTGTTTGTTCTATGATTGTTCCTATTACCTCCCTGATTCTATTGGCTATTGTTTTCGCTATGATTTTGTAGTCTGTGTTGAGTAGGCTGATTGGTCTGTAGTTGTCCAGATTTTTATTGTCCCCCTTGTTTTTGTAAAAAATAGTAACCACCCCTTCCCCTAAACTTTTTGGTATATGTTTCACTTTTTCCATATATTTACTCAATTTGTTCACCAAGGGCACCAGCTGCTCTTTGAAAGCTTGGTAGAATTCCGCAGTTAGGCCATCGCTCCCAGGACTTTTGTTTTTGTTTAACCCCTCTAAAGCACTTCTGATTTCTCCCTCTGTAAACTCACAATCACACCACATTTTATCGTCCTCGCTTAGTTTTTTCTTTAAGGCACCCAAAGCTCTGTTCACACTCACGCTATCACACTCCTGTCTCGAAAACAGGCTTTCATAATAGCCCTTTACTATTTCTAAAATTCCCTTTTTATCTGTCACACTTTTACCTGCTTCATTTAATAATTCATTTATTTCTGTTCTTTTTTGTTTTTGTTTTTCCAGACCTAAAAAAAAGGCTGTACTCCTCTCCCCCTCATACATATATTGTATTTTACTCCTAATGGCTGCACCCCTACTCTTTTTAAGTTCAATCACTCCCAACTGTTCTTTTAAATGTATGTATTTTTCGACACCTACATTATCTACACTGTCAAGCGATGCTATTTCCTCACTTAGTTGTTTTCTCAAATTCTCTTCCTTTCTATTTTCTCTCCACTTTTTCTCTTTACTATAATTGATACACTTTTTTTAAATTCTGACTTTTACACTATCCCACCACACATTCATATCTTCACTCTCATTCCACTCATATCCCACATCATTCAACAATCTTTCCATACTTTCACAAACATTCCATCATCCAGCAAGCTTGCATTAAAGCACCATATCCCTCCTTTACGTACATTCGTTTCTTTTCTAAACGTGATTTCTATTCCAGCGTGATCGCTCCACATATTAGTTTTATATTCAACTTCTTTAATCCACCTCACTACCTCGCATGTCACCAAAGCATAATCTATTCTAGATTGTTTTAATCTATTTAGTACAATTTGTCTCCTGGAGAACACCCTCTCCCATGGATGTAGCAATCTCCAAATATCAATGCATTGTTTCGTTATCATTATATCTTTAAGTGTCCCCCTGCTCACATCCCCCTTAAACACATTATTTTTTGACACATCGGTGGGTGTCATCGCCACATTAAAGTCACCGATTATTATACAATTCCTTTCCCACCATTTGCTTATTGCAATGAAGAATGTTTTCCTTTCTTTTTCTCCATTCGGTGCATATATATTTATGATTCTTATATTTTTCGTTTCATACACACAGTCTATTACTATTATTCTTCCTTCTTTGTCTCCATAAACCAAATTTACCCCTGTTACCCGACCCGTTTTGACTAAAACCGCCACTCCTCTCGCCCTCGACGTGCCATTGGAGCAGAAAATATGGCCCACAAAGTCTTTTTTTATGTCTTCCACCAGGGAATCATCCCACCTGGTCTCATGCAGGCACAAAACGTCATTCTGCAAGGAAAGAATCGCATGTCTTTTTTCTTTGTTCCTTAGTCCATTCACGTTAATCGAAAATAAATTAAAGGCCATTATCATAAAAATAAAAACAAAAAAAACGGATTTACAGGGGTTATTGTCAGTCATTATTTGTCCTTACATTTCAATTTTTTCACCAACTTTTTTCGTTGTCCAAGACTTAGTCTTTTTTGCGCACTCGCCAGTTCACCCACATCCATTTCGCTGCCCGTTTCATTGGGACTGGTGCTTTTACCCGTATTATTTAGCGTGATTTTTCTCCCTCCCGCCTGTCCAACACCACTCTCAGGCATCTCCCTCCCCTCTGTGCTCATGCTTACCCCCGGGTCTTCTGCCACGTCCCTTCCGTCTCCTTTTTTCCCTCTCTCGCTCGTTTTTCGCTGCTTCTGCTGTCCTCCCTCTCCAGCCAGCTCCGGCGTCTCCAGCTCGCACTCTGACGCCCGTTCTCCTCCGCTCTCTCTGCTCTGCTCCATTTCTCCGTCACTGTTCTCGTCTTCTCTGATCTCCTTCCTGCTTGCTCCGATCACCTCCTTCTCCTCCGCCTCCTCCTCGTACACCTCCTCCGCCTCGTCTTCATCCTCGTACACCTCCTCCACCTCGTTCTTGCTCTCCTCTCCGTTCTCACACTCACATTCATTTTCTCTTTTTTTACAGTTTGTGCATTTTGTGCTGTTCGCGCTGCACTCTCGCGCAAAGTGTCCCTGCACCCCACAGTTGTGGCACATAAATTCTGGACACTCTCTCAGGATGTGTCCCGGCTGGATGCACATCCTGCACACTTTTTGTTGTCTATCATGTATTACTCTAAAGTATTCGTTCCCCATCACAGTGTTAAACTTTGTGGAGTAAGGGAGTGACTGTACCTGGTCATTAAATCTGACCCGGACAAACCTCGTTCCGTCAGCTATCATTGTTCCAGGCCACATTCTGCGTTTTATTGGTGATGTCGGTTTCACTCCCCATCCCGTCAGCTTCCAAACTATTTCTTCATCTGTGATATACGCTGGCAGGTTTAAAAAAGACACCACCAGCTCATCATTATTTAGTTCTCTCGCCACGACTCTGGTCTCTCCGATCTTAAATCCATCCAGCAGCCTTTCCTTTCCTTTAATGTTGCTCACCGTCACCTCCAGTTTTTCAGGTCCCAGGGTTCTGCACGCCAGCAGGCCCCCACAGATCATTTTTATGTTGCTCATGACGTGATTTAGAGGAACTTTGTCTCCCACCATTTCAATGTTTAGTGTTAGTTTTCTCTCAAAAGACACTTTTGCTTCCTCTTTTTCTGCTCTCTCGCCACCTCTCCCATTCTCTGCATGCGGAGCAATCAGCCCGCCGCTCCTCTCTCTTCCTCTCTCTCTGTCATCCATTCCGTTCCCTGTTTCATTTGCCGTTTTCATCCGTCCTTTTTGTCCGTCGTTCTTCTCGTTGTCGTTTAATCCATTCCTTTGTTTCAGTGCCATGTTTGTTTGTTCACGTTGTTGTCCGTTCTCTTTTCCTTTTTCCATCTCTCCAGTCCGTGGTCCTGTCATCTTTGTGATCCGTCCGTGTGAGTTTGCTCGCGACATACGAGCAAACATTCACAAAAAACAAAAATTCTTCACAAAATTGTGGAAAAAAAACAGGAAAAAAGGTGAAAAGAAAAACGATCCCCCTAACAGTCAGTGACTGCTGGGGGACATTCACTCACAATCTGAGGTATTTAAATAAATCCAAAGCGCATCCAAAAAACAAACAAATTAGTCCAGCTGTCCTGCTCAGTACTGACACGTCAGCTCTCCTTCAGCACCACACAAACTCTGACAGCAAAAGGGGCGTGTTCAGGGTGGTATGGCCATAAGCCATTATTGTGTGCAGAAAGGGGACTTTTAAAGATGTCATGCCCTTGATTCTGGCTGAATTTTTGGACATGTGAATATGTCTCTATATGAAAAAAAAAAACATATGATCAAAAAAATGAAAAAGCTTACAGCACCTGGTATTCCCAGGCGGTCTCCCATCCAAGTACTAACCAGGCCTGACCTTGCTTAGCTTCCGAGATCGGGCGTGTTCAGGGTAGTATGGCCGTAAGCCATTATTGTGTGCAGACAGGGGCCTTTTAAAGATGTCATGCCCTTGATTCTGGCTGAATTTTTGGACATGTGAATATGTCTCTATATGATAAAAAAAACATATGATCAAAAAAAATGAAAAAGCTTACAGCACCTGGTATTCCCAGGCGGTCTCCCATCCAAGTACTAACCAGGCCCTACCCTGCTTAGCTTCCGAGATCGGACGAGATCAGGCGTGTTCAGGGTGGTATGGCTGTAAGCCATTATTTTGTGCAGAAAGGGGCCTTTTAAAAATGTCATGCCGTTGATTCTGGCTGAATTTTTGGACATGTGAATATGTCTCTGTATGATAAAAAAAACATATGATAAAAAAAAATGAAAAAGCTTACAGCACCTGGTATTCCCAGGCGGTCTCCCATCCAAGTACTAACCAGGACCGACCCTGCTTAGCTTCCGAGATCTGACGAGATCGGGCGTGTTCAGGGTGGTATGGCCGTAAGCCATTATTGTGTGCAGAAAGGGGCCTTTTAAAGATGTCATGCCCTTGATTCTGGCTGAATTTTTGGACATGTGAATATGTCTCTATATGATAAAAAAAAACATATGATCAAACAAAATGAAAAAGCTTACAGCACCTGGTATTCCCAGGCGGTCTCCCATCCAAGTACTAACCAGGCCCTACCCTGCTTAGCTTCTCAGATTGGACGCGATCGGGCGTGTTCAGGGTGGTATGGCCGTAAGCCATTATTGTGTGCAGAAAGGGGCCTTTTAAAGATGTCATGCCCTTGATTCTGGCTGAATTTTTGGACATGTGAATATGTCTCTATATGATAAAAAAAAACATATGATCAAAAAAATGACAAAGCTTACAGCACCTGGTATTCCCAGGCGGTCTCCCATCCAAGTACTAACCAGGCACGACCCTGCATAGCTTCCGAGATCGGACGAGATCGGGCGTGTTCAGGATGGTATGGCCGTAAGCCATTATTGTGTGCAGAAAGGGGCCTTTTAAAGATGTCATGCCCTTGATTCTGGCTAAATTTTTGGACATGTGAATATGTCTCTATATGATAAAAAAAAAACATATGATCAAAAAAATGAAAAAGCTTACAGCGTCTGGTATTCCCAGGCGGTCTCCCATCCAAGTACTAACCAGGCCCTACCCTGCTTAGCTTCCGAGATCGGACGAGATCAGGCGTGTTTTTTTTTTTTTTATCTTTTATTATCAAAATTACAAAAACATTTATAATTCTTTCACATCATTTACAACAAATGCTATTACAATACATACACCCTCTAAATTAACCCTCCCCTCTGACGCAAACGGCACCCTAAAAACAATAAAAACATAGCATCAGGAAAAAAAACTCAAACCACCCCTGATACCCCCAACTCATGACAACTCTTCTGAGTCCCTCCCCCAAAGCAAACACCCCTCTGAAAACAAACCACAAAAACATACAAAAACCCCACAGTATTCTCAAAAAACCACTGAGAAAAAAAAAACCACCAAATCAAATCACCCATTTTCCCCATGACCAAAAAAGAAGCCCTCGTACCAAAAAAACAAAAACAAAATAATTTAGACATCCCACATAATTCCCTCCTCATTTACTCTACACACATTCGCACCTTCCACAAACATTCTCACAAACTCACTCTCATTCGCTATGTACAACAATTTAAGATGTGCTTTCCATTCATTCACAAACATTCTCCACACATTCATTTTCTTACTTTCATACAGTGCATAATTCCTTCTGTTAAAAACCGCTTTTCTTGCAAAAGCCAAAATTATATTCATTACATTGTGATTTTTTTGTTTTGTTCCCACCCCCAACAACACCGACAATTCCCACCCCCTTTCATTCCAACACTCATTCTTACTGCATTTCCCCAACATTTCTCTTATTTTTCCCCAAAAATAAACCAATTCCCCACACGTAACAAACAAATGTATTAAATCCTCATCCGTACTTTCACATACACAACACTTTCTTTCATACCTCTCCTTATGGATCTGATGCAGGACGATGCAGGTGAAGATCCTCCTGTGCCTCAGTTTGAAATCTAGGTCAAATATTGCATGTGGTGTATGCGGAATGTTAATGTTCTTCCATATCATGTTGCTTGTTATGTCCGGGTATGTGTCTGTCCATTTTACTTCGGATGTGGGTTTCTGTATTCTATGTGTGATTGCGCACCTATACCAAATTTTTGTAGTGACATCTGTAATGTTGTGTTTCTTCTCCCCTAGGCACAGGGAGATCCCCCCCACATCGTCCTGCATCACTCCCTCCTTCTCTTTGATTAATTTTTCCCATTCGCTCGACAAAGACAATTTTACATTTGCAAACACTCTCTCAATCACATCCTTTCTGCACACACACCCTTTATTTTTTAAACCCCTCACCACCATTTGTAAATCAAAATCCCCCCCACAGTTCAGTAAATCCCTTATTCTAATATATCCCGCTTTCGACATAGCTTCACACTTAATTACCCTCTCCCCATTTTTAAAATACGGGCTCGAGAGGAAGGGCAGTCGTAGCACTGACCCTCTCGTTCCGCACTCTGGTACAGTCCAGGATGAAACCTGATACCACGCACTGAGTACTTCCTGGAAAAACCGTGGCAAGTGTTTAAATGAATCCGGGTTATTGATCTGGTACAGGTTGTCCTCGTTGTAGAGTCCAAAACTGCACAGATATTGTTTGAAGTGGTTTTTCCAAACTACGTTCCGGTTCTGGTCCATAAATTTGCCTATCAATTTGACTCTTAGTGCTACTTTTTTTGTAAGTAAATCAATCAAAGCTAGCCCCCCCTGATCTTTAGCCCCTATTATTGTTTTGTGAGCTATACTCGCTGCTTTGTTTTTCCAAATAAAGTCCCTAATGGTCTTTGAAATCTCCTTAAAGGCCCAGTCCGGAAGCGTACAAGTACTCAGCGCATGATTCACTTTGGACAACACGAGAGCATTTGTTACGGCTACCCTTCCTCTCAACAATAGACCCCTCGCTTTCCACAAATTCAATGTTTTTTTAATTTTACCCACCACCTCTTTCCATGTTACATCATCACATTCATTCTCATTTTTCCCCATATTCACTCCCAACACTTTTCTTCTCTCACACACCGTTTTAAATCCCCACTTATTAACTAGATTGGATTCCTTACCTAGTAACATAATTTCTGACTTATTTTCATTTACTTTTGCCCCAGATGCTCTTTCATAAGTTTGTACATGTTTTAATATCAATTCTATATCCTCCTCTCCTTTTACCATTATATTCACGTCATCTGCATACTGTATTATTTTTACGTTTTCCTTACCTATACCTTTTATGTTTACGTCTTCCGATATCAGTGCTGCCAGCGGCTCTGCTACCAAGCTGTACAACAGCGCTGACATCGGACATCCTTGTCTCACTGACCTTGATATTTTAAAAGAATCAGTTAGTTCCCCGTTACATTTTATCTTGCTTTCCGCTCCTGTATACAACATATTTATCCATTCTCTCATTCTCTCCCCGAATCCAAACTTCTCTAACACCTTCCCCATGAACCCGTGATCTACTCTGTCAAAAGCTTTATTTAAATCAATCCCTAGCCATATTCCCCCCTCCCCTTCCATATCCCTGACCGTCTGTTTTATTGAAATGATTGAGTCTGCTATGTCTCTGTTTGGTATACTGTATGATTGTGTTTGTTCTATGATTGTTCCTATTACCTCCCTGATTCTATTGGCTATTGTTTTCGCTATGATTTTTTAGTCTGTGTTGAGTAGGCTGATTGGTCTGTAGTTGTCCAGATTTTTATTGTCCCCCTTGTTTTTGTAAAAAATAGTAACCACCCCTTCCCCTAAACTTTTTGGTATATGTTTCACTTTTTCCATATATTTACTCAATTTGTTCACCAAGGGCACCAGCTGCTCTTTGAAAGCTTGGTAGAATTCCGCAGTTAGGCCATCGCTCCCAGGACTTTTGTTTTTGTTTAACCCCTCTAAAGCACTTCTGATTTCTCCCTCTGTAAACTCACAATCACACCACATTTTATCGTCCTCGCTTAGTTTTTTCTTTAAGGCACCCAAAGCTCTGTTCACACTCACGCTATCACACTCCTGTCTCGAAAACAGGCTTTCATAATAGCCCTTTACTATTTCTAAAATTCCCTTTTTATCTGTCACACTTTTACCTGCTTCATTTAATAATTCATTTATTTCTGTTCTTTTTTGTTTTTGTTTTTCCAGACCTAAAAAAAAGGCTGTACTCCTCTCCCCCTCATACATATATTGTATTTTACTCCTAATGGCTGCACCCCTACTCTTTTTAAGTTCAATCACTCCCAACTGTTCTTTTAAATGTATGTATTTTTCGACATCTACATTATCTACACTGTCAAGCGATGCTATTTCCTCACTTAGTTGTTTTCTCAAATTCTCTTCCTTTCTATTTTCTCTCCACTTTTTCTCTTTACTATAATTGATACACTTTTTTTTAATTCTGACTTTTACACTATCCCACCACACATTCATATCTTCACTCTCATTCCACTCATATCCCACATCATTCAACAATCTTTCCATACTTTTCACAAACATTCCATCATCCAGCAAGCTTGCATTAAAGCACCATATCCCTCCTTTACGTACATTCGTTTCTTTTCTAAACGTGATTTCTATTCCAGCGTGATCGCTCCACATATTAGTTTTATATTCAACTTCTTTAATCCACCTCACTACCTCGCATGTCACCAAAGCATAATCTATTCTAGATTGTTTTAATCTATTCAGTACAATTTGTCTCCTGGAGAACACTCTCTCCCATGGATGTAGCAATCTCCAAATATCAATGCATTGTTTCGTTATCATTATATCTTTAAGTGTCCCCCTGCTCACATCCCCCTTAAACACATTATTTTTTGACACATCGGTGGGTGTCATCGCCACATTAAAGTCACCGATTATTATACAATTCCTTTCCCACCATTTGCTTATTGCAATGAAGAATGTTTTCCTTTCTTTTTCTCCATTCGGTGCATATATATTTATGATTCTTATATTTTTCGTTTCATACACACAGTCTATTACTATTATTCTTCCTTCTTTGTCTCCATAAACCAAATTTACCCCTGTTACCCGACCCGTTTTGACTAAAACCGCCACTCCTCTCGCCCTCGACGTGCCATTGGAGCAGAAAATATGGCCCACAAAGTCTTTTTTTATGTCTTCCACCAGGGAATCATCCCACCTGGTCTCCTGCAGGCACAAAACGTCATTCTGCAAGGAGAGAATCGCATGTCTTTTTTCTTTGTTCCTTAGTCCATTCACGTTTATCGAAAATAAATTAAAGGCCATTATCATAAAAATAAAAACAAAAAAAACGGATTTACAGGGGTTATTGTCAGTCATTATTTGTCCTTACATTTCAATTTTTTCACCAACTTTTTTCGTTGTCCAAGACTTAGTCTTTTTTGAGCACTCGCCAGTTCACTCACATCCATTTCGCTGTCCGTTTCATTGGGACTGGTGCTTTTACCCGTATTATTTAGCGTGATTTTTCTCCCTCCCGTCTGTCCAACACCACTCTCAGGCATCTCCCTCCCCTCTGTGCTCATGCTTACCCCCGGGTCTTCTGCCACGTCCCTTCCGTCTCCTTTTTTCCCTCTCTCGCTCGTTTTTCGCTGCTTCTGCTGTCCTCCCTCTCCAGCCAGCTCCGGCGTCTCCAGCTCGCACTCTGACGCCCGTTCTCCTCCGCTCTCTCCGCTCTGCTCCATTTCTCCGTCACTGTTCTCGTCTTCTCTGATCTCCTTCCTGCTTGCTCCGATCACCTCCTTCTCCTCCGCCTCCTCCTCGTACACCTCCTCCGCCTCGTCTTCATCCTCGTACACCTCCTCCACCTCGTTCTTGCTTTCCTCTCCGTTCTCACACTCACATTCATTTTCTCTTTTTTTACAGTTTGTGCATTTTGTGCTGTTCGCGCTGCACTCTCGCGCAAAGTGTCCCTGCACCCCACAGTTGTGGCACATAAATTCTGGACACTCTCTCAGGATGTGTCCCGGCTGGATGCACATCCTGCACACTTTTTGTTGTCTATCATGTATTACTCTAAAGTATTCGTTCCCCATCACAGTGTTAAACTTTGTGGAGTAAGGGAGTGACTGTACCTGGTCATTAAATCTGACCCGGACAAACCTCGTTCCGTCAGCTATCATTGTTCCAGGCCACATTCTGCGTTTTATTGGTGATGTCGGTTTCACTCCCCATCCCGTCAGCTTCCAAACTATTTCTTCATCTGTGATATACGCTGGCAGGTTTAAAAAAGACACCACCAGCTCATCATTATTTAGTTCTCTCGCCACGACTCTGGTCTCTCCGATTTTAAATCCATCCAGCAGCCTTTCCTTTCCTTTAATGTTGCTCACCGTCACCTCCAGTTTTTCAGGTCCCAGGGTTCTGCACGCCAGCAGGCCCCCACAGATCATTTTTATGTTGCTCATGACGTGATTTAGAGGAACTTTGTCTCCCACCATTTCAATGTTTAGTGTTAGTTTTCTCTCAAAAGACACTTTTGCTTCCTCTTTTTCTGCTCTCTCGCCACCTCTCCCATTCTCTGCATGCGGAGCAATCAGCCCGCCGCTCCTCTCTCTTCCTCTCTCTCCGTCATCCATTCCGTTCCCTGTTTCATTTGCCGTTTTCATCCGTCCTTTTTGTCCGTCGTTCTTCTCGTTGTCGTTTAATCCATTCCTTTGTTTCAGTGCCATGTTTGTTTGTTCACGTTGTTGTCCGTTCTCTTTTCCTTTTTCCATCTCTCCAGTCCGTGGTCCTGTCATCTTTGTGATCCGTCCGTGTGAGTTTGCTCGCGACATACGAGCAAACATTCACAAAAAACAAAAATTCTTCACAAAATTGTGGAAAAAAAAACAGGAAAAAAAGGTGAAAAGAAAAACGATCCCCCTAACAGTCAGTGACTGCTGGGGGACATTCACTCACAATCTGAGGTATTTAAATAAATCCAAAGCGCATCCAAAAAACAAACAAATTAGTCCAGCTGTCCTGCTCAGTACTGACACGTCAGCTCTCCTTCAGCACCACACAAACTCTGACAGCAAAAGGGGCGTGTTCAGGGTGGTATGGCCGTAAGCCATTATTGTGTGCAGACAGGGGCCTTTTAAACATGTCATGCCCTTGATTCTGCCTGAATTTTTGGACATGTGAATATGTCTCTATATGATAAAAAAAAAAACATATGATCAAAAAAATGAAAAAGCTTACAGCACATGGTATTCCCAGGCGGTCTCCCATCCAAGTACTAACCAGGCCCGACCCTGCTTAGCTTCCAAGATCGGACGAGATCGGGCTTGTTCAGGGTGGTATGGCCATAAGCCATTATTGTGTGCAGAAAGGGGCCGTTTAAAGATGTCATGCACTTGATTCTGGCTGAATTTTTGTACATGTGAATATGTCTCCATATGATAAAAAAAAAAACATATGATCAAAAAAATGAAAAAGCTTACAGCACCTGGTATTCCCAGGCGGTCTCCCATCCAAGTACTAACCAGACCCGACACTGCTTAGCTTCCGAGATCGGACGAGTTCAGGGTGGTATGGCCTTAAGCCATTATTGTGTGCAGAAAGGGGCCTTTTAAAGATGTCATTCCCTTGATTCTGGCTGAATTTTTGGACATGTGAATATGTCTCCATATGATAAAAAATAAAAATATGATCAAAAAAATGAAAAAGCTTACAGCACCTGGTATTCTCAGGCGGTCTCCCATCCAAATACTAACCAGGCCCGACCCTGCTTAGCTTCCAAGATCGGACGAGATCGGGCGTGTTTTTTTTTTTTTTTATCTTTTATTATCAAAATTACAAAAACATTTATAATTCTTTCACATCATTTACAACAAATGCTATTACAATACATACACCCTCTAAATTAAACCTCCCCTCTGACGCAAACGGCACCCTAAAAACAATAAAAACATAGCATCAGGAAAAAAAACTCAAACCACCCCTGATACCCCCAACTCATGACAACTCTTCTGAGTCCCTCCCCCAAAGCAAACACCCCTCTGAAAACAAACCACAAAAACATACAAAAACCCCACAGTATTCTCAAAAAACCACTGAGAAAAAAAAAACCACCAAATCAAATCACCCATTTTACCATGACCAAAAAAGAAGCCCTCGTACCAAAAAAACAAAAACAAAATAATTTAGACATCCCACATAATTCCCTCCTCATTTACTCTACACACATTCGCACCTTCCACAAACATTCTCACAAACTCACTCTCATTCGCTATGTACAACAATTTAAGATGTGCTTTCCATTCATTCACAAACATTCTCCACACATTCATTTTCTTACTTTCATACAGTGCATAATTCCTTCTGTTAAAAACCGCTTTTCTTGCAAAAGCCAAAATTATATTCATTACATTGTGATTTTTTTGTTTTGTTCCCACCCCCAACAACACCGACAATTCCCACCCCCTTTCATTCCAACACTCATTCTTACTGCATTTCCCCAACATTTCTCTTATTTTTCCCCAAAAATAAACCAATTCCCCACACGTAACAAACAAATGTATTAAATCCTCATCCGTACTTTCACATACACAACACTTTCTTTCATACCTCTCCTTATGGATCTGATGCAGGACGATGCAGGTGAAGATCCTCCTGTGCCTCAGTTTGAAATCTAGGTCAAATATTGCATGTGGTGTATGCGGAATGTTAATGTTCTTCCATATCATGTTGCTTGTTATGTCCGGGTATGTGTCTGTCCATTTTACTTCGGATGTGGGTTTCTGTATTCTATGTGTGATTGCGCACCTATACCAAATTTTTGTAGTGACATCTGTAATGTTGTGTTTCTTCTCCCCTAGGCACAGGGAGATCCCCCCCACATCGTCCTGCATCACTCCCTCCTTCTCTTTGATTAATTGTTCCCATTCGCTCGACAAAGACAATTTTACATTTGCAAACACTCTCTCAATCACATCCTTTCTGCACACACACCCTTTATTTTTTAAACCCCTCACCACCATTTGTAAATCAAAATCCCCCCCACAGTTCAGTAAATCCCTTATTCTAATATATCCCGCTTTCGACATAGCTTCACACTTAATTACCCTCTCCCCATTTTTAAAATACGGGCTCGAGAGGAAGGGCAGTCGTAGCACTGACCCTCTCGTTCCGCACTCTGGTACAGTCCAGGATGAAACCTGATACCACGCACTGAGTACTTCCTGGAAAAACCGTGGCAAGTGTTTAAATGAATCCGGGTTATTGATCTGGTACAGGTTGTCCTCGTTGTAGAGTCCAAAACTGCACAGATATTGTTTGAAGTGGTTTTTCCAAACTACGTTCCGGTTCTGGTCCATAAATTTGCCTATCAATTTGACTCTTAGTGCTACTTTTTTTGTAAGTAAATCAATCAAAGCTAGCCCCCCCTGATCTTTAGCCCCTATTATTGTTTTGTGAGCTATACTCGCTGCTTTGTTTTTCCAAATAAAGTCCCTAATGGTCTTTGAAATCACCTTAAAGGCCCAGTCCGGAAGCGTACAAGTACTCAGCGCATGATTCACTTTGGACAACACGAGAGCATTTGTTACGGCTACCCTTCCTCTCAACAATAGACCCCTCGCTTTCCACAAATTCAATGTTTTTTTAATTTTACCCACCACCTCTTTCCATGTTACATCATCACATTCATTCTCATTTTTCCCCATATTCACTCCCAACACTTTTCTTCTCTCACACACCGTTTTAAATCCCCACTTATTAACTAGATTGGATTCCTTACCTAGTAACATAATTTCTGACTTAATTTCATTTACTTTTGCCCCAGATGCTCTTTCATAAGTTTGTACATGTTTTAATATCAATTCTATATCCTCCTCTCCTTTTACCATTATATTCACGTCATCTGCATACTGTATTATTTTTACGTTTTCCTTACCTATACCTTTTATGTTTACGTCTTCCGATATCAGTGCTGCCAGCGGCTCTGCTACCAAGCTGTACAACAGCGCTGACATCGGACATCCTTGTCTCACTGACCTTGATATTTTAAAAGAATCAGTTAGTTCCCCGTTACATTTTATCTTGCTTTCCGCTCCTGTATACAACATATTTATCCATTCTCTCATTCTCTCCCCGAATCCAAACTTCTCTAACACCTTCCCCATGAACCCGTGATCTACTCTGTCAAAAGCTTTATTTAAATCAATCCCTAGCCATATTCCCCCCTCCCCTTCCATATCCCTGACCGTCTGTTTTATTGAAATGATTGAGTCTGCTATGTCTCTGTTTGGTATACTGTATGATTGTGTTTGTTCTATGATTGTTCCTATTACCTCCCTGATTCTATTGGCTATTGTTTTCGCTATGATTTTGTAGTCTGTGTTGAGTAGGCTGATTGGTCTGTAGTTGTCCAGATTTTTATTGTCCCCCTTGTTTTTGTAAAAAATAGTAACCACCCCTTCCCCTAAACTTTTTGGTATATGTTTCACTTTTTCCATATATTTACTCAATTTGTTCACCAAGGGCACCAGCTGCTCTTTGAAAGCTTGGTAGAATTCCGCAGTTAGGCCATCGCTCCCAGGACTTTTGTTTTTGTTTAACCCCTCTAAAGCACTTCTGATTTCTCCCTCTGTAAACTCACAATCACACCACATTTTATCGTCCTCGCTTAGTTTTTTCTTTAAGGCACCCAAAGCTCTGTTCACACTCACGCTATCACACTCCTGTCTCGAAAACAGGCTTTCATAATAGCCCTTTACTATTTCTAAAATTCCCTTTTTATCTGTCACACTTTTACCTGCTTCATTTAATAATTCGTTTATTTCTGTTCTTTTTTGTTTTTGTTTTTCCAGACCTAAAAAAAAGGCTGTACTCCTCTCCCCCTCATACATATATTGTATTTTACTCCTAATGGCTGCACCCCTACTCTTTTTAAGTTCAATCACTCCCAACTGTTCTTTTAAATGTATGTATTTTTCGACATCTACATTATCTACACTGTCAAGCGATGCTATTTCCTCACTTAGTTGTTTTCTCAAATTCTCTTCCTTTCTATTTTCTCTCCACTTTTTCTCTTTACTATAATTGATACACTTTTTTTTAATTCTGACTTTTACACTATCCCACCACACATTCATATCTTCACTCTCATTCCACTCATATCCCACATCATTCAACAATCTTTCCATACTTTTCACAAACATTCCATCATCCAGCAAGCTTGCATTAAAGCACCATATCCCTCCTTTACGTACATTCGTTTCTTTTCTAAACGTGATTTCTATTCCAGCGTGATCGCTCCACATATTAGTTTTATATTCAACTTCTTTAATCCACCTCACTACCTCGCATGTCACCAAAGCATAATCTATTCTAGATTGTTTTAATCTATTCAGTACAATTTGTCTCCTGGAGAACACCCTCTCCCATGGATGTAGCAATCTCCAAATATCAATGCATTGTTTCGTTATCATTATATCTTTAAGTGTCCCCCTGCTCACATCCCCCTTAAACACATTATTTTTTGACACATCGGTGGGTGTCATCGCCACATTAAAGTCACCGATTATTATACAATTCCTTTCCCACCATTTGCTTATTGCAATGAAGAATGTTTTCCTTTCTTTTTCTCCATTCGGTGCATATATATTTATGATTCTTATATTTTTCGTTTCATACACACAGTCTATTACTATTATTCTTCCTTCTTTGTCTCCATAAACCAAATTTACCCCTGTTACCCGACCCGTTTTGACTAAAACCGCCACTCCTCTCGCCCTCGACGTGCCATTGGAGCAGAAAATATGGCCCACAAAGTCTTTTTTTATGTCTTCCACCAGGGAATCATCCCACCTGGTCTCCTGCAGGCACAAAACGTCATTCTGCAAGGAAAGAATCGCATGTCTTTTTTCTTTGTTCCTTAGTCCATTCACGTTTATCGAAAATAAATTAAAGGCCATTATCATAAAAATAAAAACAAAAAAAACGGATTTACAGGGGTTATTGTCAGTCATTATTTGTCCTTACATTTCAATTTTTTCACCAACTTTTTTCGTTGTCCAAGACTTAGTCTTTTTTGCGCACTCGCCAGTTCACTCACATCCATTTCGCTGTCCGTTTCATTGGGACTGGTGCTTTTACCCGTATTATTTAGCGTGATTTTTCTCCCTCCCGCCTGTCCAACACCACTCTCAGGCATCTCCCTCCCCTCTGTGCTCATGCTTACCCCCGGGTCTTCTGCCACGTCCCTTCCGTCTCCTTTTTTCCCTCTCTCGCTCGTTTTTCGCTGCTTCTGCTGTCCTCCCTCTCCAGCCAGCTCCGGCGTCTCCAGCTCGCACTCTGACGCCCGTTCTCCTCCGCTCTCTCCACTCTGCTCCATTTCTCCGTCACTGTTCTCGTCTTCTCTGATCTCCTTCCTGCTTGCTCCGATCACCTCCTTCTCCTCCGCCTCCTCCTCGTACACCTCCTCCGCCTCGTCTTCATCCTCGTACACCTCCTCCACCTCGTTCTTGCTTTCCTCTCCGTTCTCACACTCACATTCATTTTCTCTTTTTTTACAGTTTGTGCATTTTGTGCTGTTCGCGCTGCACTCTCGCGCAAAGTGTCCCTGCACCCCACAGTTGTGGCACATAAATTCTGGACACTCTCTCAGGATGTGTCCCGGCTGGATGCACATCCTGCACACTTTTTGTTGTCTATCATGTATTACTCTAAAGTATTCGTTCCCCATCACAGTGTTAAACTTTGTGGAGTAAGGGAGTGACTGTACCTGGTCATTAAATCTGACCCGGACAAACCTCGTTCCGTCAGCTATCATTGTTCCAGGCCACATTCTGCGTTTTATTGGTGATGTCGGTTTCACTCCCCATCCCGTCAGCTTCCAAACTATTTCTTCATCTGTGATATACGCTGGCAGGTTTAAAAAAGACACCACCAGCTCATCATTATTTAGTTCTCTCGCCACGACTCTGGTCTCTCCGATCTTAAATCCATCCAGCAGCCTTTCCTTTCCTTTAATGTTGCTCACCGTCACCTCCAGTTTTTCAGGTCCCAGGGTTCTGCACGCCAGCAGGCCCCCACAGATCATTTTTATGTTGCTCATGACGTGATTTAGAGGAACTTTGTCTCCCACCATTTCAATGTTTAGTGTTAGTTTTCTCTCAAAAGACACTTTTGCTTCCTCTTTTTCTGCTCTCTCGCCACCTCTCCCATTCTCTGCATGCGGAGCAATCAGCCCGCCGCTCCTCTCTCTTCCTCTCTCTCCGTCATCCATTCCGTTCCCTGTTTCATTTGCCGTTTTCATCCGTCCTTTTTGTCCGTCGTTCTTCTCGTTGTCGTTTAATCCATTCCTTTGTTTCAGTGCCATGTTTGTTTGTTCACGTTGTTGTCCGTTCTCTTTTCCTTTTTCCATCTCTCCAGTCCGTGGTCCTGTCATCTTTGTGATCCGTCCGTGTGAGTTTGCTCGCGACATACGAGCAAACATTCACAAAAAACAAAAATTCTTCACAAAATTGTGGAAAAAAAACAGGAAAAAAAGGTGAAAAGAAAAACGATCCCCCTAACAGTCAGTGACTGCTGGGGGACATTCACTCACAATCTGAGGTATTTAAATAAATCCAAAGCGCATCCAAAAAACAAACAAATTAGTCCAGCTGTCCTGCTCAGTACTGACACGTCAGCTCTCCTTCAGCACCACACAAACTCTGACAGCAAAAGGGGCGTGTTCAGGGTGGTATGGCCGTAAGCCATCATTGTGTGCAGACAGGGGCCTTTTAAAGATGTCATGCCCTTGATTCTGGCTGAATTTTTGGACATGTGAATATGTCTCTATATGATAAAAAAAAACATGATCAAAAAAATGAAAAAGCTTACAGCACCTGGTATTCCCAGGCGGTCTCCCATCCAAGTACTAACCAGGCCCGACCCTGCTTAGCTTCTGAGATCGAACAAGATCGGGCGTGTTCAGGGTGGTATGGCCGTAAGCCATTATTGTCTGCAGACAGGGGCCTTTTAAAGATGTCATGCCCTTGATTCTGGCTGAATTTTTGGACATGTGAATATGTCTCTCTATGATAAAAAAAAAACATATGATCAAAAAAATAAAAAAAGCTTACAGCGTCTGTTATTCCCAGGCGGTCTCCCATCCAAGTACTAACCAGGCCCGACCCTGCTTAGCGTCCAAGATTGGACGAGTTCAGGGTGGTTTGGCCGTAAGCCATTATTGTGTGCAGAAAGGGGCCTTTTAAAGATGTCATGCCCTTGATTCTGGCTGAATTTTTGGACATGTGAATATGTCTCTATATGATAAAAAAAAAACATATGATCAAAAAAATGAAACAGCTTACAGCATTTGGTATTCCACAGGCGGTCTCCCATCCAAGTACTAACGAGGCCCGACCCTGCTTAGTTTCCGAGATCGGACGAAAACGGACGAGTTCAGGGTGGTTTGACTGTAAGCCATTATTGTGTGCAGAAAGGGGCCTTTTAAAGATGTCATGCCCTTGATTCTGGTTGAATTTTTGGACATGTGAATATGTCTCTATATGATAAAAAAAAATCATATGATCAAAAAAAATTAAAAAGCTTACAGCACCTGTTATTCCCAGGCGGTCTCCCATCCAAGTACTAACCAGGCCCGACCCTGTTTAGCTTCCGAGATCGGACGAGTTCATGGTGGTATGTCCTTAA
Organism: Labrus mixtus; assembly: GCF_963584025.1. Taxonomy (NCBI): domain Eukaryota; kingdom Metazoa; phylum Chordata; class Actinopteri; order Labriformes; family Labridae; genus Labrus; species Labrus mixtus. The sequence continues at coordinate 132,161 of NW_026870342.1, forward strand.
GCCATTATTGTATGCAGAAAGGGGCCTTTTAAAGATGTCATGCCCTTGATTCTGGCTGAATTTTTGGACATGTGAATATGTCTCTATATGATAAAAAAAAAACATATGATCAAAAAAATGAAAAAGCTTACAGCACCTGGTATTCCCAGGCGGTCTCCCATCCAAGTACTAACCAGGCCCGACCCTGCTTAGCTTCCGAGATCGGACGAGATCGGGCGTGTTCAGGGTGGTATGGCCGTAAGCCATTATTGTATGCAGAAAGGGGCCTTTTAAAGATGTCATGCCCTTGATTCTGGCTGAATTTTTGGACATGTGAATATGTCTCTATATGATAAAAAAAAACATATGATCAAAAAAAATGAAAAAGCTTACAGCACCTGGTATTCACAGGCGGTCTCCCATCCAAGTACTAACCAGGCCCGACCCTACTTAGCTTCCGAGATCGGACGAGATCGGGCGTGTTCAGGGTGGTATGGCCGTAAGCCATTATTGTATGCAGAAAGGGGCCTTTTAAAGATGTCATGCCCTTGATTCTGGCTGAATTTTTGGACATGTGAATATGTCTCTATATGATCAAAAAAAAAACATATGATCAAAAAAATGAAACAGCTTACAGCATTTGGTATTCCACAGGCGGTCTCCCATCCAAGTACTAACGAGGCCCGACCCTGCTTAGTTTCCGAGATCGGACGAAAACGGACGAGTTCAGGGTGGTTTGACTGTAAGCCATTATTGTGTGCAGAAAGGGGCCTTTTAAAGATGTCATGCCCTTGATTCTGGTTGAATTTTTGGACATGTGAATATGTCTCTATATGATAAAAAAAAATCATATGATCAAAAAAAATTAAAAAGCTTACAGCACCTGTTATTCCCAGGCGGTCTCCCATCCAAGTACTAACCAGGCCCGACCCTGCTTAGCTTCCGAGATCGGACGAGTTCAGGGTGGTATGTCCTTAAGCCATTATTGTATGCAGAAAGGGGCCTTTTAAAGATGTCATGCCCTTGATTCTGGCTGAATTTTTTGACATGTGAATATGTCTCTATATGATAAAAAAAAACATATGATCAAAAAAATGAAAAAGCTTACAGCACCTGGTATTCCCAGGCGGTCTCCCATCCAAGTACTAACCAGGCCCGACCCTGCTTAGCTTCCGAGATCGGACGAGATCGGGCGTGTTCAGGGTGGTATGGCCGTAAGCCATTATTGTATGCAGAAAGGGGCCTTTTAAAGATGTCATGCCCTTGATTCTGGCTGAATTTTTGGACATGTGAATATGTCTCTATATGATAAAAAAAAAAACATATGATCAAAAAAATGAAAAAACTTACAGCACCTGGTATTCCCAGGCGGTCTCCCATCCAAATACTAACCAGGCCCTACCCCGCTTAGCCTCCGAGATCGGACGAGATCAGGCGTGTTCAGGGTGGTATGGCCGTAAGCCATTATTGTGTGCAGAAAGGGGCCTTTTAAAGATGTCATGCCCTTGATTCTGGCTGAATTTTTGGACATGTGAATATGTCTCTTTATGATAAAAAAAAAACATATGATCAAAAAAATGAAAAAACTCACAGCACCTGGTATTCCCAGACGGTCTCCCATCCAGGTACTAACCAGGCCCTACCCTGCTTAGCTTCCGAGATCGGACGAGATCAGGCGTGTTCAGGGTGGTATGGCTGTAAGCCATTATTGTGTGCAGACAGGGGCCTTTTAAAGATGTCATGCCCTTGATTCTGGCTGAATTTTTGGACATGTGAATATGTCTCTATATGATAAAAAAAAACATATGATCAAAAAAAATGAAAAAGCTTACAGCACCTGGTATTCCCAGGCGGTCTCCCATCCAAGTACTAACCAGGCCCGACCCCGCTTAGCTTCCGAGATCGGACGAGATCGGGCGTGTTCAGGGTGGTATGGCCGTAAGCCATTATTGTGTGCAGAAAGGGGCCTTTTAAAGATGTCATGCCCTTGATTCTGGCTGAATTTTTGGACATGTGAATATGTCTCTACATGATAAAAAAAAACATATGATCAAACAAAATGAAAAAGCTTACAGCGTCTGGTATTCCCAGGCGGTCTCCCATCCAAGTACTAACCAGGCCCGACCCTGCTTAGCTTCTGAGATCAGACGAGATCGGGCGTGTTCAGGGTGGTATGGCCGTAAGCCATTATTGTGTGCAGAAAGGGGCCTTTTAAAGATGTCATGCCCTTGATTCTGGCTGAATTTTTGGACATGTGAATATGTCTCTATATGATAAAAAAAAAACATATGATCAAAAAAATGAAAAAGCTTACAGCACCTGGTATTCCCAGGCGGTCTCCCATCTAAGTACTAACCAGGCCCGACCCTGCATAGCTTCCGAGATCGGACGAGATCGGGCGTGTTCAGGGTGGTATGGCCGTAAGCCATTATTGTGTGCAGAAAGGGGCCTTTTAAAGATGTCATGCCCTTGATTCTGGCTAAATTTTTGGACATGTGAATATGTCTCTATATGATAAAAAAAAAACATATGATCAAAAAAATGAAAAAGCTTACAGCGTCTGGTATTCCCAGGCGGTCTCCCATCCAAGTACTAACCAGGCACGACCCTACTTAGTTTCCGAGATCGGACGAGATCGGGCGTGTTAAGGGTGGTATGGCCGTAAGCTGTTATTGTGTGCAGAAAGGGGCCTTTTAAAGATGTCATGCCCTTGATTCTGGCTGAATTTTTGGACATGTGAATATGTCTCTATATGATAAAAAAAAAACATATGATCAAAAAAATGAAAAAGCTTACAGCACCTGGTATTCCCAGGCGGTCTCCCATCCAAGTACTAACCAGGCCTGACCTTGCTTAGCTTCCGAGATCGGGCGTGTTCAGGGTGGTATGGCCGTAAGCCATTATTGTGTGCAGACAGGGGCCTTTTAAAGATGTTATGCCCTTGATTCTGGCTGAATTTTTGGACATGTGAATATGTCTCTATATGATAAAAAAAACATATGATCAAAAAAAATGAAAAAGCTTACAGCACCTGGTATTCCCAGGCGGTCTCCCATCCAAGTACTAACCAGGCCCGACCCTGCTTAGCTTCCGAGATCAGACGAGATCAGGCGTGTATAGGGTGGTTTGGCCGTAAGCCATTATTGTATGCAGAAAGGCGCCTTTTAAAGATGTCATGCCCTTGATTCTGGCTGAATTTTTGGACATGTGAATATGTCTCTATATGATAAAAAAAAAACATATGATCAAAAAAATGAAAAAACTTACAGCACCTGGTATTCCCAGGCGGTCTCCCATCCAAGTACTAACCAGGCCCTACCCGGCTTAGCTTCCGAGGTCGGACGAGATCAGGCGTGTTCAGGTTGGTATGGCTGTAAGCCATTATTGTGTGCAGAAAGGGGCCTTTTAAAGATGTCATGCCCTTGATTCTGGCTGAATTTTTGGACATGTGAATATGTCTCTATATGATAAAAAAAAAACATATGATCAAACAAAATGAAAAAGCTTACAGCACCTGGTATTCCCAGGCGGTCTCCCATCCAAGTACTAACCAGGCCCGACCCTGCTTAGCTTCTGAGATCAGACGAGATCAGGCGTGTTCAGGGTGGTATGGCCGTAAGACATTATTGTGTGCAGAAAGGGGCCTTTTAAAGATGTCATGCCCTTGATTCTGGCTGAATTTTTGGACATGTGAATATGTCTCTATATGATAAAAAAAAATATATGATCAAAAAAATGAAAAAGCTTACAGCACCTGGCATTCCTAGGCGGTCTCCCATCCAAGTACTAACCAGGCCCGACCCTGCTTAGCTTCCGAGATGGGACGAGATCGGGCGTGTTAAGGGTGGTATGGCCGTAAGCCATTATTGTGTGCAGACAGGGGCCTTTTAAAGATGTTATGCCCTTGATTCTGGCTGAATTTTTGGACATGTGAATATGTCTCTATATGATAAAAAAAAAAACATATGATCAAAAAAATGAAAAAGCTTACAGCACCTGGTATTCCCAGGCGGTCTCCCATCCAACTACTAACCAGGCCCTACCCTGCTTTGCTTCTGAGATCGGACGAGTTCAGGGTGGTATGGACGTAAGGCATTATTGTATGCAGAAAGGGGCCTTTTAAAGATGTCATGCCCTTGATTCTGGCTGAATTTTTGGACATGTGAATATGTCTCTATATGATAAAAAAAAACATATGATCAAAAAAAATGAAAAAGCTTACAGCACCTGGTATTCCCAGGCGGTCTCCCATCCAAGTACTAACCAGGCCCGACCCTGCTTAGCTTCCGAGATCGGACGAGATCGGGCGTGTTCAGGGTGGTATGGCCGTAAGCCATTATTGTATGCAGAAAGGGGCCTTTTAAAGATGTCATGCCCTTGATTCTGGCTGAATTTTTGGACATGTGAATATGTCTCTATATGATAAAAAAAAACATATGATCAAAAAAAATGAAAAAGCTTACAGCACCTGGTATTCCCAGGCGGTCTCCCATCCAGGTACTAACCAGGCCATACCCTGCTTAGCTTCCGAGATCGGACGAGATCAGGCGTGTTTTTTTTTTTTTTTTAATCTTTTATTATCAAAATTACAAAAACATTTATAATTCTTTCACATCATTTACAACAAATGCTATTACAATACATACACCCTCTAAATTAACCCTCCCCTCTGACGCAAACGGCACCCTAAAAACAATAAAAACATAGCATCAGGAAAAAAAACTCAAACCACCCCTGATACCCCCAACTCATGACAACTCTTCTGAGTCCCTCCCCCAAAGCAAACACCCCTCTGAAAACAAACCACAAAAACATACAAAAACCCCACAGTATTCTCAAAAAACCACTGAGAAAAAAAAAACACCAAATCAAATCACCCATTTTCCCCATGACCAAAAAAGAAGCCCTCGTACCAAAAAAACAAAAACAAAATAATTTAGACATCCCACATAATTCCCTCCTCATTTACTCTACACACATTCGCACCTTCCACAAACATTCTCACAAACTCACTCTCATTCGCTATGTACAACAATTTAAGATGTGCTTTCCATTCATTCACAAACATTCTCCACACATTCATTTTCTTACTTTCATAGAGTGCATAATTCCTTCTGTTAAAAACCGCTTTTCTTGCAAAAGCCAAAATTATATTCATTACATTGTGATTTTTTTGTTTTGTTCCCACCCCCAACAACACCGACAATTCCCACCCCCTTTCATTCCAACACTCATTCTTACTGCATTTCCCCAACATTTCTCTTATTTTTCCCCAAAAATAAACCAATTCCCCACACGTAACAAACAAATGTATTAAATCCTCATCCGTACTTTCACATACACAACACTTTCTTTCATACCTCTCCTTATGGATCTGATGCAGGACGATGCAGGTGAAGATCCTCCTGTGCCTCAGTTTGAAATCTAGGTCAAATATTGCATGTGGTGTATGCGGAATGTTAATGTTCTTCCATATCATGTTGCTTGTTATGTCCGGGTATGTGTCTGTCCATTTTACTTCGGATGTGGGTTTCTGTATTCTATGTGTGATTGCGCACCTATACCAAATTTTTGTAGTGACATCTGTAATGTTGTGTTTCTTCTCCCCTAGGCACAGGGAGATCCCCCCCACATCGTCCCGCATCACTCCCTCCTTCTCTTTGATTAATTTTTCCCATTCGCTCGACAAAGACAATTTTACATTTGCAAACACTCTCTCAATCACATCCTTTCTGCACACACACCCTTTATTTTTTAAACCCCTCACCACCATTTGTAAATCAAAATCCCCCCCACAGTTCAGTAAATCCCTTATTCTAATATATCCCGCTTTCGACATAGCTTCACACTTAATTACCCCCTCCCCATTTTTAAAATACGGGCTCGAGAGGAAGGGCAGTCGTAGCACTGACCCTCTCGTTCCGCACTCTGGTACAGTCCAGGATGAAACCTGATACCACGCACTGAGTACTTCCTGGAAAAACCGTGGCAAGTGTTTAAATGAATCCGGGTTATTGATCTGGTACAGGTTGTCCTCGTTGTAGAGTCCAAAACTGCACAGATATTGTTTGAAGTGGTTTTTCCAAACTACGTTCCGGTTCTGGTCCATAAATTTGCCTATCAATTTGACTCTTAGTGCTACTTTTTTTGTAAGTAAATCAATCAAAGCTAGCCCCCCCTGATCTTTAGCCCCTATTATTGTTTTGTGAGCTATACTCGCTGCTTTGTTTTTCCAAATAAAGTCCCTAATGGTCTTTGAAATCTCCTTAAAGGCCCAGTCCGGAAGCGTACAAGTACTCAGCGCATGATTCACTTTGGACAACACGAGAGCATTTGTTACGGCTACCCTTCCTCTCAACAATAGACCCCTCGCTTTCCACAAATTCAATGTTTTTTTAATTTTACCCACCACCTCTTTCCATGTTACATCATCACATTCATTCTCATTTTTCCCCATATTCACTCCCAACACTTTTCTTCTCTCACACACCGTTTTAAATCCCCACTTATTAACTAGATTGGATTCCTTACCTAGTAACATAATTTCTGACTTATTTTCATTTACTTTTGCCCCAGATGCTCTTTCATAAGTTTGTACATGTTTTAATATCAATTCTATATCCTCCTCTCCTTTTACCATTATATTCACGTCATCTGCATACTGTATTATTTTTACGTTTTCCTTACCTATACCTTTTATGTTTACGTCTTCCGATATCAGTGCTGCCAGCGGCTCTGCTACCAAGCTGTACAACAGCGCTGACATCGGACATCCTTGTCTCACTGACCTTGATATTTTAAAAGAATCAGTTAGTTCCCCGTTACATTTTATCTTGCTTTCCGCTCCTGTATACAACATATTTATCCATTCTCTCATTCTCTCCCCGAATCCAAACTTCTCTAACACCTTCCCCATGAACCCGTGATCTACTCTGTCAAAAGCTTTATTTAAATCAATCCCTAGCCATATTCCCCCCTCCCCTTCCATATCCCTGACCGTCTGTTTTATTGAAATGATTGAGTCTGCTATGTCTCTGTTTGGTATACTGTATGATTGTGTTTGTTCTATGATTGTTCCTATTACCTCCCTGATTCTATTGGCTATTGTTTTCGCTATGATTTTGTAGTCTGTGTTGAGTAGGCTGATTGGTCTGTAGTTGTCCAGATTTTTATTGTCCCCCTTGTTTTTGTAAAAAATAGTAACCACCCCTTCCCCTAAACTTTTTGGTATATGTTTCACTTTTTCCATATATTTACTCAATTTGTTCACCAAGGGCACCAGCTGCTCTTTGAAAGCTTGGTAGAATTCCGCAGTTAGGCCATCGCTCCCAGGACTTTTGTTTTTGTTTAACCCCTCTAAAGCACTTCTGATTTCTCCCTCTGTAAACTCACAATCACACCACATTTTATCGTCCTCGCTTAGTTTTTTCTTTAAGGCACCCAAAGCTCTGTTCACACTCACGCTATCACACTCCTGTCTCGAAAACAGGCTTTCATAATAGCCCTTTACTATTTCTAAAATTCCCTTTTTATCTGTCACACTTTTACCTGCTTCATTTAATAATTCGTTTATTTCTGTTCTTTTTTGTTTTTGTTTTTCCAGACCTAAAAAAAAGGCTGTACTCCTCTCCCCCTCATACATATATTGTATTTTACTCCTAATGGCTGCACCCCTACTCTTTTTAAGTTCAATCACTCCCAACTGTTCTTTTAAATGTATGTATTTTTCGACATCTACATTATCTACACTGTCAAGCGATGCTATTTCCTCACTTAGTTGTTTTCTCAAATTCTCTTCCTTTCTATTTTCTCTCCACTTTTTCTCTTTACTATAATTGATACACTTTTTTTTAATTCTGACTTTTACGCTATCCCACCACACATTCATATCTTCACTCTCATTCCACTCATATCCCACATCATTCAACAATCTTTCCATACTTTTCACAAACATTCCATCATCCAGCAAGCTTGCATTAAAGCACCATATCCCTCCTTTACGTACATTCGTTTCTTTTCTAAACGTGATTTCTATTCCAGCGTGATCGCTCCACATATTAGTTTTATATTCAACTTCTTTAATCCACCTCACTACCTCGCATGTCACCAAAGCATAATCTATTCTAGATTGTTTTAATCTATTCAGTACAATTTGTCTCCTGGAGAACACCCTCTCCCATGGATGTAGCAATCTCCAAATATCAATGCATTGTTTCGTTATCATTATATCTTTAAGTGTCCCCCTGCTCACATCCCCCTTAAACACATTATTTTTTGACACATCGGTGGGTGTCATCGCCACATTAAAGTCACCGATTATTATACAATTCCTTTCCCACCATTTGCTTATTGCAATGAAGAATGTTTTCCTTTCTTTTTCTCCATTCGGTGCATATATATTTATGATTCTTATATTTTTCGTTTCATACACACAGTCTATTACTATTATTCTTCCTTCTTTGTCTCCATAAACCAAATTTACCCCTGTTACCCGACCCGTTTTGACTAAAACCGCCACTCCTCTCGCCCTCGACGTGCCATTGGAGCAGAAAATATGGCCCACAAAGTCTTTTTTTATGTCTTCCACCAGGGAATCATCCCACCTGGTCTCCTGCAGGCACAAAACGTCATTCTGCAAGGAAAGAATCGCATGTCTTTTTTCTTTGTTCCTTAGTCCATTCACGTTTATCGAAAATAAATTAAAGGCCATTATCATAAAAATAAAAACAAAAAAAACGGATTTACAGGGGTTATTGTCAGTCATTATTTGTCCTTACATTTCAATTTTTTCACCAACTTTTTTCGTTGTCCAAGACTTAGTCTTTTTTGCGCACTCGCCAGTTCACTCACATCCATTTCGCTGTCCGTTTCATTGGGACTGGTGCTTTTACCCGTATTATTTAGCGTGATTTTTCTCCCTCCCGCCTGTCCAACACCACTCTCAGGCATCTCCCTCCCCTCAGTGCTCATGCTTACCCCCGGGTCTTCTGCCACGTCCCTTCCGTCTCCTTTTTTCCCTCTCTCGCTCGTTTTTCGCTGCTTCTGTTGTCCTCCCTCTCCAGCCAGCTCCGGCGTCTCCAGCTCGCACTCTGACGCCCGTTCTCCTCCGCTCTCTCCGCTCTGCTCCATTTCTCCGTCACTGTTCTCGTCTTCTCTGATCTCCTTCCTGCTTGCTCCGATCACCTCCTTCTCCTCCGCCTCCTCCTCGTACACCTCCTCGGCCTCGTCTTCATCCTCGTACACATCCTCCACCTCGTTCTTGCTTTCCTCTCCGTTCACACACTCACATTCATTTTCTCTTTTTTTACAGTTTGTGCATTTTGTGCTGTTCGCGCTGCACTCTCGCGCAAAGTGTCCCTGCACCCCACAGTTGTGGCACATAAATTCTGGACACTCTCTCAGGATGTGTCCCGGCTGGATGCACATCCTGCACACTTTTTGTTGTCTATCATGTATTACTCTAAAGTATTCGTTCCCCATCACAGTGTTAAACTTTGTGGAGTAAGGGAGTGACTGTACCTGGTCATTAAATCTGACCCGGACAAACCTCGTTCCGTCAGCTATCATTGTTCCAGGCCACATTCTGCGTTTTATTGGTGATGTCGGTTTCACTCCCCATCCCGTCAGCTTCCAAACTATTTCTTCATCTGTGATATACGCTGGCAGGTTTAAAAAAGACACCACCAGCTCATCATTATTTAGTTCTCTCACCACGACTCTGGTCTCTCCGATTTTAAATCCATCCAGCAGCCTTTCCTTTCCTTTAATGTTGCTCACCGTCACCTCCAGTTTTTCAGGTCCCAGGGTTCTGCACGCCAGCAGGCCCCCACAGATCATTTTTATGTTGCTCATGACGTGATTTAGAGGAACTTTGTCTCCCACCATTTCAATGTTTAGTGTTAGTTTTCTCTCAAAAGACACTTTTGCTTCCTCTTTTTCTGCTCTCTCGCCACCTCTCCCATTCTCTGCATGCGGAGCAATCAGCCCGCCGCTCCTCTCTCTTCCTCTCTCTCCGTCATCCATTCCGTTCCCTGTTTCATTTGCCGTTTTCATCCGTCCTTTTTGTCCGTCGTTCTTCTCGTTGTCGTTTAATCCATTCCTTTGTTTCAGTGCCATGTTTGTTTGTTCACGTTGTTGTCCGTTCTCTTTTCCTTTTTCCATCTCTCCAGTCCGTGGTCCTGTCATCTTTGTGATCCGTCCGTGTGAGTTTGCTCGCGACATACGAGCAAACATTCACAAAAAAACAAAAATTCTTCACAAAATTGTGGAAAAAAAACAGGAAAAAAAGGTGAAAAGAAAAACGATCCCCCTAACAGTCAGTGACTGCTGGGGGACATTCACTCACAATCTGAGGTATTTAAATAAATCCAAAACGCATCCAAAAAAGAAACAAATTAGTCCAGCTGTCCTGCTCAGTACTGACACGTCAGCTCTCCTTCAGCACCACACAAACTCTGACAGCAAAAGGGGCGTGTTCAGGGTGGTATGGCCGTAAGCTGTTATTGTGTGCAGAAAGGGGCCTTTTAAAGATGTCATGCCCTTGATTCTGGCTGAATTTTTGGACATGTGAATATGTCTCTATATGATAAAAAAAAAACATATGATCAAAAAAATGAAAAAGCTTACAGCACCTGGTATTCCCAGGCGGTCTCCCATCCAAGTACTAAACAGGCCCTACCCTGCTTAGCTTCCGAGATCGGACGAGATCAGGAGTGTTAAGGGTGGTATGGCCATAAGCCATTATTGTGTGCAGACAGGGGCCTTTTAAAGATGTCATGCCCTTGATTCTGGCTGAATTTTTGGACATGTGAATATGTCTCTATATGATAAAAAAAAACATATGATCAAAAAAATGAAAACGCTTACAGCACCTGGTATTCCCAGGCGGTCTCCCATCCAAGTACTAACCAGGCCTGACCTTGCTTAGCTTCCGAGATCGGGCGTGTTCAGGGTGGTATGGCCGTAAGCCATTATTGTGTGCAGACAGGGGCCTTTTAAAGATGTCATGCCCTTGATTCTGGCTGAATTTTTGGACATGTGAATATGTCTCTATATGATAAAAAAAAACATATGATCAAAAAAATGAAAAAGCTTACAGCACCTGGTATTCCCAGGCGGTCTCCCATCCAAGTACTAACCAGGCCCGACCCTGCTTAGCTTCCGAGATCGGACGAGTTCAGGGTGGTATGGCCATAAGCCATTATTGTGTGCAGAAAGGGGCCTTTTAAAGATGTCATGCCCTTGATTCTGGCTGAATTTTTGGACATGTGAATATGTCTCTATATGAAAAAAAAAAAACATATGATCAAAAAAATGAAAAAGCTTATAGCACCTGGTATTCCCAGGCGGTCTCCCATCCAAGTACTAACCAGGCCCGACCCTGCTTAGCTTCCGAGATCGGACGAGATCGGGCATGTTCAGGGTGGTATGGCCATAAGTCATTATTGTGTGAAGAAAGGGGCCTTTTAAAGATGTCATGCCCTTGATTCTGGCTGAATTTTTGGACATGTGAATATGTCTCTATATGAAAAAAAAAAACCATATGATCAAAAAAATGAAAAAGCTTACAGCACCTGGTATTCCCAGGCGGTCTCCCATCCAAGTACTAACCAGGCCTGACCTTGCTTAGCTTCCGAGATCGGGCGTGTTCAGGGTTGTATGGCCGTAAGCCATTATTGTGTGCAGACAGGGGCCTTTTAAAGATGTCATGCCCTTGATTCTGGCTGAATTTTTGGACATGTGAATATGTCTCTATATGATAAAAAAAACATATGATCAAAAAAAATTAAAAAGCTTATAGCACCTGGTATTCCCAGGCGGTCTCCCATCCAAGTACTAACCAGGCCCGACCCTGCTTAGCTTCTGAGATCGGGCGTGTTCAGGGTGGTTTGGCCGTAAGCCATTATTGTATGCAGAAAGGCGCCTTTTAAAGATGTCATGCCCTTGATTCTGGCTGAATTTTTGGACATGTGAATATGTCTCTATATGATAAAAAAAAAACATATGATCAAAAAAATGAAAAAACTTACAGCACCTGGTATTCCCAGGCGGTCTCCCATCCAAGTACTAACCAGGCCCTACCCGGCTTAGCTTCCGAGATCGGACGAGATCAGGCGTGTTCAGGGTGGTATGGCTGTAAGCCATTATTGTGTGCAGAGAGGGGCCTTTTAAAGATGTCATGCCCTTGATTCTGGCTGAATTTTTGGACATGTGAATATGTCTCTATATGATAAAAAAAACATATGATCAAAAAAAATGAAAAAGCTTACAGCACTTGGTATTCCCAGGATGTCTCCCATCCAAGTACTAACCAGGCCCGACCCTGCTTAGCTTCCGAGATCAGACGAGATCGGGCGTGTTCAGGGTGGTATGGTCGTAAGCCATTATTGTGTGCAGAAAGGGGCCTTTTAAAGATGTCATGCCCTTGATTCTGGCTGAATTTTTGGACATGTGAATATGTCTCTATATGATAAAAAAAAACATATGATCAAACAAAATGAAAAAGCTTACAGCACCTGGTATTCCCAGGCGGTCTCCCATCCAAGTACTAACCAGACCCGACCCTGCTTAGCTTCTGAGATCAGACGAGATTGGGCATGTTCAGGGTGGCATGGCCGTAAGCCATTATTGTGTGCAGAAAGGGGCCTTTTAAAGATGTCATGCCCTTGATTCTGGCTGAATTTTTGGACATGTGAATATGTCTCTATATGATAAAAAAAAATATATGATCAAAAAAATGAAAAAGCTTACAGCACCTGGTATTCCCAGGCGGTCTCCCATCCAAGTACTAACCAGGCCCGACCCTGCATAGCTTCCGAGATCGGACGAGATCGGGCGTGTTCAGGGTGGTATGGCCGTAAG
>NW_026870342.1:150000-170000 GCF_963584025.1 Labrus mixtus
TGGCCGTAAGCCATTGTTGTGTGCAGAAAGGGGCCTTTTAAAGATGTCATGCCCTTGATTCTGGCTGAATTTTTGGACATGTGAATATGTCTCTATATGATAAAAAAAAACATATGATCAAAAAAATGAAAAAGCTTACAGCACCTGGTATTCCCAGGTGGTCTCCCATCTAAGTACTAACCAGGCCCGACCCTGCTTAGCTTCCGAGATCGGACGAGTTCAGGGTGGTATGTCCGTAAGCCATTATTGTGTGCAGAAATGGGCCTTAAAGATGTCATTCCCTTGATTCTGGCTGAATTGTTGGACATGTGAATATGTCTCTCTATGATAAAAAAAAAACACATGATCAAAAAAATGAAAAAGCTTACAGCACCTGGTATTCCTAGGCGGTCTCCCATCCAAGTACTAACCAGGCCTGACCTTGCTTAGCTTCCGAGATCGGGCGTGTTCAGGGTGGTATGGCCGTAAGCCATTATTGTGTGCAGACAGGGGCCTTTTAAAGATGTCATGCCCTTGATTCTGGCAGAATTTTTGGACATTTGAATATGTCTCTATATGATAAAAAAAACATATGATCAAAAAAAATGAAAAAGCTTACAGCACCTGGTATTCCCAGGCGGTCTCCCATCCAAGTACTAACCAGGCCCGACCCTGCTTAGCTTCCGAGATCAGACGAGATCGGGCGTGTTCAGGGTGGTATGGCCGTAAGCCATTATTGCATGTAGAAAGGGGCCTTTTAAAGATGTCATGCCCTTGATTCTGGCTGAATTTTTGGACATGTGAATATGTCTCTATATGATAAAAAAAAAAAACATATGATCAAAAAAATGAAAAAACTTACAGCACCTGGTATTCCCAGGCGGTCTCCCATCCAAGTACCAACCAGGCCCGACCCTGCTCAGCTTCCGAGATCTGACGAGATCGGGCGTGTTCAGGGTGGTATGGCCGTAAGCCATTATTGTGTGCAGAAAGGGGCCTTTTAAAGATGTCATGCCCTTGATTCTGGCTGAATTTTTGGACATGTGAATATGTCTCTATATGATAAAAAAAAAACATATGATCAAACAAAATGAAAAAACTTACAGCACCTGGTATTCCCAGGTGGTCTCCCATCCAAGTACTAACCAGGCCCTACCCTGCTTGGCTTCCGAGATCGGACGAGATCGGGCGTGTTCAGGGTGGTATGGCCGTAAGCCATTATTGTGTGCAGAAAGGGGCCTTTTAAAGATGTCATGCCCTTGATTCTGGCTGAATTTTTGGACATGTGAATATGTCTCTATATGATAAAAAAAAACATATGATCAAAAAAATGAAAAAGCTTACAGCACCTGGTATTCCCAGGCGGTCTCCCATCCAAGTACTAACCAGGCCCGACCCTGCATAGCTTCCGAGATCGGACGAGATCGGGCGTGTTCAGGGTGGTATGGCCGTAAGCCATTATTGTGTGCAGAAAGGGGCCTTTTAAAGATGTCATGCCCTTGATTCTGGCTAAATTTTTGGACATGTGAATATGTCTCTATATGATAAAAAAAAAACATATGATCAAAAAAATGAAAAAGCTTACAGCGTCTGGTATTCCCAGGCGGTCTCCCATCCAAGTACTATCCAGGCACGACCCTACTTAGTTTCCGAGATCGGACGAGATCGGGCGTGTTAAGGGTGGTATGGCCGTAAGCTGTTATTGTGTGCAGAAAGGGGCCTTTTAAAGATGTCATGCCCTTGATTCTGGCTGAATTTTTGGACATGTGAATATGTCTCTATATGATAAAAAAAAACATATGATCAAAAAAATGAAAATGCTTACAGCACCTGGTATTCCCAGGTGGTCTCCCATCCAAGTACTATCCAGGCCCGACCCTGCTTAGCTTCCGAGATCGGACGAGATCGGGCGTGTTCAGGGTGGTATGGCTGTAAGCCATTATTGTGTGCAGACAGGGGCCTTTTAAAGATGTCATGCCCTTGATTCTGGCTGAATTTGTGGACATGTGAATATGTCTCTCTATGATAAAAAAAACATATGATCAAAAAAATAAAAAAGCTTACAGCATCTGGTATTCCCAGGCGGTCCCCCATTCAAGTACTAACCAGGCCCGACCCTGCTTAGCTTCCGAGATGGGACGAGATCGGGCGTGTTAAGGGTGGTATGGCCGTAAGCCATTATTGTATGCAGAAAGGGGCCTTTTAAAGATGTCATGCCCTTGATTCTGGCTGAATTTTTGGACATGTGAATAAGTCTCTATATGATAAAAAAAAAACATATGATCAAAAAAATGAAAAACTTACAGCACCTGGTATTCCCAGGCGGTCTCCCATCCAAGTACTAACCAGGCCCGACCCTGCATAGCTTCCGAGATCGGACGAGATCGGGCGTGTTCAGGGTGGTATGGCCGTAAGCCATTATTGTGTGCAGAAAGGGGCCTTTTAAAGATATCATGCCCTTGATTCTGGCTAAATTTTTGGACATGTGAATATGTCTCTATATGATAAAAAAAAAACATATGATCAAAAAAATGAAAAAGCTTATAGCACCTAGTATTCCCAGGCGGTCTCCCATCCAAGTATTAACCAGGCCCGACCCTGCTTAGCTGCCGAGATCAGACGAGATCGGGCGTGTTCAGGGTGGTATGGCCATAAGTCATTATTGTGTGCAGACAGGGGCCTTTTAAAGATGTCATGCCCTTGATTCTGGCTGAATTTTTGGACATGTGAATATGTCTCTATATGATAAAAAAAAAAACATATGATCAAAAAAATGAAGAAGCTTACAGCACCTGGTATTCCCAGGCTGTCTCCCATCCAAGTACTAACCAGGCCCGACCCTGCTTACCTTCTGAGATCGGACGAGTTCAGGGTTGTATGGCCGTAAGCCATTATTGTGTGCAGAAAGGGGCCTTTTAAAGATGTCATGACCTTGATTCTGGCTGAATTTTTGGACATGTGAATATGTCTCTATATGATAAAAAAAAACATATGATCAAAAAAATGAAAAAGCTTACAGCACCTGGTATTCCCAGGCGGTCTCCCATCCAAGTACTAACCTGGCCCGACCCTGCATAGCTTCCGAGATCGGACGAGATCGGGCGTGTTCAGGGTGGTATGGCCGTAAGCCATTATTGTGTGCAGAAAGGGGCCTTTTAAAGATGTCATGCCCTTGATTCTGGCTAAATTTTTGGACATGTGAATATGTCTCTATATGATAAAAAAAAAACATATGATCAAAAAAATGAAAAAGCTTACAGCGTCTGGTATTCCCAGGCGGTCTCCCATCCAAGTACTATCCAGGCACGACCCTACTTAGTTTCCGAGATCGGACGAGATCGGGCGTGTTAAGGGTGGTATGGCCGTAAGCTGTTATTGTGTGCAGAAAGGGGCCTTTTAAAGATGTCATGCCCTTGATTCTGGCTGAATTTTTGGACATGTGAATATGTCTCTATATGATAAAAAAAAACATATGATCAAAAAAATGAAAATGCTTACAGCACCTGGTATTCCCAGGTGGTCTCCCATCCAAGTACTATCCAGGCCCGACCCTGCTTAGCTTCCGAGATCGGACGAGATCGGGCGTGTTCAGGGTGGTATGGCTGTAAGCCATTATTGTGTGCAGACAGGGGCCTTTTAAAGATGTCATGCCCTTGATTCTGGCTGAATTTGTGGACATGTGAATATGTCTCTCTATGATAAAAAAAACATATGATCAAAAAAATAAAAAAGCTTACAGCATCTGGTATTCCCAGGCGGTCCCCCATTCAAGTACTAACCAGGCCCGACCCTGCTTAGCTTCCGAGATGGGACGAGATCGGGCGTGTTAAGGGTGGTATGGCCGTAAGCCATTATTGTATGCAGAAAGGGGCCTTTTAAAGATGTCATGCCCTTGATTCTGGCTGAATTTTTGGACATGTGAATAAGTCTCTATATGATAAAAAAAAAACATATGATCAAAAAAAATGAAAAAACTTACAGCACCTGGTATTCCCAGGCGGTCTCCCATCCAAGTACTAACCAGGCCCGACCCTGCATAGCTTCCGAGATCGGACGAGATCGGGCGTGTTCAGGGTGGTATGGCCGTAAGCCATTATTGTGTGCAGAAAGGGGCCTTTTAAAGATATCATGCCCTTGATTCTGGCTAAATTTTTGGACATGTGAATATGTCTCTATATGATAAAAAAAAAACATATGATCAAAAAAATGAAAAAGCTTATAGCACCTAGTATTCCCAGGCGGTCTCCCATCCAAGTACTAACCAGGCCCGACCCTGCTTACCTTCTGAGATCGGACGAGTTCAGGGTTGTATGGCCGTAAGCCATTATTGTGTGCAGAAAGGGGCCTTTTAAAGATGTCATGCCCTTGGTTCTGGCTGAATTTTTGGACATGTGAATATGTCTCTATATGATAAAAAAAAACATATGATCAAAAAAATGAAAAAGCTTACAGCACCTGGTATTCCCAGGCGGTCTCCCATCTAAGTACTAACCAGGCCCGACCCTGCTTAGCGTCCGAGATCGGACGAGTTCAGGGTGGTATGTCCGTAAGCCATTATTGTGTGCAGAAATGGGCCTTAAAGATGTCATTCCCTTGATTCTGGCTGAATTGTTGGACATGTGAATATGTCTCTCTATGATAAAAAAAAAACACATGATCAAAAAAATGAAAAAGCTTACAGCACCTGGTATTCCTAGGCGGTCTCCCATCCAAGTACTAACCAGGCCTGACCTTGCTTAGCTTCCGAGATCGGGCGTGTTCAGGGTGGTATGGCCGTAAGCCATTATTGTGTGCAGACAGGGGCCTTTTAAAGATGTCATGCCCTTGATTCTGGCAGAATTTTTGGACATTTGAATATGTCTCTATATGATAAAAAAAACATATGATCAAAAAAAATGAAAAAGCTTACAGCACCTGGTATTCCCAGGCGGTCTCCCATCCAAGTACTAACCAGGCCCGACCCTGCTTAGCTTCCGAGATCAGACGAGATCGGGCGTGTTCAGGGTGGTATGGCCGTAAGCCATTATTGTATGCAGAAAGGGGCCTTTTAAAGATGTCATGCCCTTGATTCTGGCTGAATTTTTGGACATGTGAATATGTCTCTATATGATCAAAAAAAAAACATATGATCAAAAAAATGAAAAAACTTACAGCACCTGGTATTCCCAGGCGGTCTCCCATCCAAGTACTAACCAGGCCCGACCCTGCTTAGCTTCCGAGATCAGACGAGATCGGGCGTGTTCAGGGTGGTATGGCCGTAAGCCATTATTGTGTGCAGACAGGGGCCTTTTAAACATGTCATGCCCTTGATTCTGCCTGAATTTTTGGACATGTGAATATGTCTCTATATGATAAAAAAAAAACATATGATCAAAAAAATGAAAAAGCTTATAGCACCTGGTATTCCCAGGCGGTCTCCCATCCAAGTACTAACCAGGCCTGACCTTGCTTAGCTTCCGAGATCGGGCGTGTTCAGGGTGGTATGGCCGTAAGCCATTATTGTGTGCAGACAGGGGCCTTTTAAAGATGTCATGCCCTTGATTCTGGCTGAATTTTTGGACATGTGAATATGTCTCTATATGATAAAAAAAACATATGATCAAAAAAAATGAAAACGCTTACAGCACCTGGTATTCCCAGGCGGTCTCCCATCCAAGTACTAACCAGGCCCGACCCTGCTTAGCTTCCGAGATCAGACGAGATCAGGCGTGTTCAGGGTGGTATGGCCGTAAGCCATTATTGTATGCAGAAAGGGGCCTTTTAAAGATGTCATGCCCTTGATTCTGGCTGAATTTTTGGACATGTGAATATGTCTCTATATGATAAAAAAAAAACATATGATCAAAAAAATGAAAAAACTTACAGCACCTGGTATTCCCAGGCGGTCTCCCATCCAAGTATTAACCAGGCCCTACCCTGCTTGGCTTCCGAGATCGGACGAGATCGGGCGTGTTAAGGGTGGTATGGCCGTAAGCCATTGTTGTGTGCAGAAAGGGGCCTTTTAAAGATGTCATGCCCTTGATTCTGGCTGAATTTTTGGACATGTGAATATGTCTCTATATGATAAAAAAAAACATATGATCAAAAAAATGAAAAAGCTTACAGCACCTGGTATTCCCAGGTGGTCTCCCATCTAAGTACTAACCAGGCCCGACCCTGCTTAGCTTCCGAGATCGGACGAGTTCAGGGTGGTATGTCCGTAAGCCATTATTGTGTGCAGAAATGGGCCTTAAAGATGTCATTCCCTTGATTCTGGCTGAATTGTTGGACATGTGAATATGTCTCTCTATGATAAAAAAAAAACACATGATCAAAAAAATGAAAAAGCTTACAGCACCTGGTATTCCTAGGCGGTCTCCCATCCAAGTACTAACCAGGCCTGACCTTGCTTAGCTTCCGAGATCGGGCGTGTTCAGGGTGGTATGGCCGTAAGCCATTATTGTGTGCAGACAGGGGCCTTTTAAAGATGTCATGCCCTTGATTCTGGCAGAATTTTTGGACATTTGAATATGTCTCTATATGATAAAAAAAACATATGATCAAAAAAAATGAAAAAGCTTACAGCACCTGGTATTCCCAGGCGGTCTCCCATCCAAGTACTAACCAGGCCCGACCCTGCTTAGCTTCCGAGATCAGACGAGATCGGGCGTGTTCAGGGTGGTATGGCCGTAAGCCATTATTGCATGTAGAAAGGGGCCTTTTAAAGATGTCATGCCCTTGATTCTGGCTGAATTTTTGGACATGTGAATATGTCTCTATATGATAAAAAAAAAAAACATATGATCAAAAAAATGAAAAAACTTACAGCACCTGGTATTCCCAGGCGGTCTCCCATCCAAGTACCAACCAGGCCCGACCCTGCTCAGCTTCCGAGATCTGACGAGATCGGGCGTGTTCAGGGTGGTATGGCCGTAAGCCATTATTGTGTGCAGAAAGGGGCCTTTTAAAGATGTCATGCCCTTGATTCTGGCTGAATTTTTGGACATGTGAATATGTCTCTATATGATAAAAAAAAAACATATGATCAAACAAAATGAAAAAACTTACAGCACCTGGTATTCCCAGGTGGTCTCCCATCCAAGTACTAACCAGGCCCTACCCTGCTTGGCTTCCGAGATCGGACGAGATCGGGCGTGTTCAGGGTGGTATGGCCGTAAGCCATTATTGTGTGCAGAAAGGGGCCTTTTAAAGATGTCATGCCCTTGATTCTGGCTGAATTTTTGGACATGTGAATATGTCTCTATATGATAAAAAAAAACATATGATCAAAAAAATGAAAAAGCTTACAGCACCTGGTATTCCCAGGCGGTCTCCCATCCAAGTACTAACCAGGCCCGACCCTGCATAGCTTCCGAGATCGGACGAGATCGGGCGTGTTCAGGGTGGTATGGCCGTAAGCCATTATTGTGTGCAGAAAGGGGCCTTTTAAAGATGTCATGCCCTTGATTCTGGCTAAATTTTTGGACATGTGAATATGTCTCTATATGATAAAAAAAAAACATATGATCAAAAAAATGAAAAAGCTTACAGCGTCTGGTATTCCCAGGCGGTCTCCCATCCAAGTACTATCCAGGCACGACCCTACTTAGTTTCCGAGATCGGACGAGATCGGGCGTGTTAAGGGTGGTATGGCCGTAAGCTGTTATTGTGTGCAGAAAGGGGCCTTTTAAAGATGTCATGCCCTTGATTCTGGCTGAATTTTTGGACATGTGAATATGTCTCTATATGATAAAAAAAAACATATGATCAAAAAAATGAAAATGCTTACAGCACCTGGTATTCCCAGGTGGTCTCCCATCCAAGTACTATCCAGGCCCGACCCTGCTTAGCTTCCGAGATCGGACGAGATCGGGCGTGTTCAGGGTGGTATGGCTGTAAGCCATTATTGTGTGCAGACAGGGGCCTTTTAAAGATGTCATGCCCTTGATTCTGGCTGAATTTGTGGACATGTGAATATGTCTCTCTATGATAAAAAAAACATATGATCAAAAAAATAAAAAAGCTTACAGCATCTGGTATTCCCAGGCGGTCCCCCATTCAAGTACTAACCAGGCCCGACCCTGCTTAGCTTCCGAGATGGGACGAGATCGGGCGTGTTAAGGGTGGTATGGCCGTAAGCCATTATTGTATGCAGAAAGGGGCCTTTTAAAGATGTCATGCCCTTGATTCTGGCTGAATTTTTGGACATGTGAATAAGTCTCTATATGATAAAAAAAAAACATATGATCAAAAAAATGAAAAACTTACAGCACCTGGTATTCCCAGGCGGTCTCCCATCCAAGTACTAACCAGGCCCGACCCTGCATAGCTTCCGAGATCGGACGAGATCGGGCGTGTTCAGGGTGGTATGGCCGTAAGCCATTATTGTGTGCAGAAAGGGGCCTTTTAAAGATATCATGCCCTTGATTCTGGCTAAATTTTTGGACATGTGAATATGTCTCTATATGATAAAAAAAAAACATATGATCAAAAAAATGAAAAAGCTTATAGCACCTAGTATTCCCAGGCGGTCTCCCATCCAAGTATTAACCAGGCCCGACCCTGCTTAGCTGCCGAGATCAGACGAGATCGGGCGTGTTCAGGGTGGTATGGCCATAAGTCATTATTGTGTGCAGACAGGGGCCTTTTAAAGATGTCATGCCCTTGATTCTGGCTGAATTTTTGGACATGTGAATATGTCTCTATATGATAAAAAAAAAAACATATGATCAAAAAAATGAAGAAGCTTACAGCACCTGGTATTCCCAGGCTGTCTCCCATCCAAGTACTAACCAGGCCCGACCCTGCTTACCTTCTGAGATCGGACGAGTTCAGGGTTGTATGGCCGTAAGCCATTATTGTGTGCAGAAAGGGGCCTTTTAAAGATGTCATGACCTTGATTCTGGCTGAATTTTTGGACATGTGAATATGTCTCTATATGATAAAAAAAAACATATGATCAAAAAAATGAAAAAGCTTACAGCACCTGGTATTCCCAGGCGGTCTCCCATCCAAGTACTAACCAGGCCCGACCCTGCATAGCTTCCGAGATCGGACGAGATCGGGCGTGTTCAGGGTGGTATGGCCGTAAGCCATTATTGTGTGCAGAAAGGGGCCTTTTAAAGATGTCATGCCCTTGATTCTGGCTAAATTTTTGGACATGTGAATATGTCTCTATATGATAAAAAAAAAACATATGATCAAAAAAATGAAAAAGCTTACAGCGTCTGGTATTCCCAGGCGGTCTCCCATCCAAGTACTATCCAGGCACGACCCTACTTAGTTTCCGAGATCGGACGAGATCGGGCGTGTTAAGGGTGGTATGGCCGTAAGCTGTTATTGTGTGCAGAAAGGGGCCTTTTAAAGATGTCATGCCCTTGATTCTGGCTGAATTTTTGGACATGTGAATATGTCTCTATATGATAAAAAAAAACATATGATCAAAAAAATGAAAATGCTTACAGCACCTGGTATTCCCAGGTGGTCTCCCATCCAAGTACTATCCAGGCCCGACCCTGCTTAGCTTCCGAGATCGGACGAGATCGGGCGTGTTCAGGGTGGTATGGCTGTAAGCCATTATTGTGTGCAGACAGGGGCCTTTTAAAGATGTCATGCCCTTGATTCTGGCTGAATTTGTGGACATGTGAATATGTCTCTCTATGATAAAAAAAACATATGATCAAAAAAATAAAAAAGCTTACAGCATCTGGTATTCCCAGGCGGTCCCCCATTCAAGTACTAACCAGGCCCGACCCTGCTTAGCTTCCGAGATGGGACGAGATCGGGCGTGTTAAGGGTGGTATGGCCGTAAGCCATTATTGTATGCAGAAAGGGGCCTTTTAAAGATGTCATGCCCTTGATTCTGGCTGAATTTTTGGACATGTGAATAAGTCTCTATATGATAAAAAAAAAACATATGATCAAAAAAAATGAAAAAACTTACAGCACCTGGTATTCCCAGGCGGTCTCCCATCCAAGTACTAACCAGGCCCGACCCTGCATAGCTTCCGAGATCGGACGAGATCGGGCGTGTTCAGGGTGGTATGGCCGTAAGCCATTATTGTGTGCAGAAAGGGGCCTTTTAAAGATATCATGCCCTTGATTCTGGCTAAATTTTTGGACATGTGAATATGTCTCTATATGATAAAAAAAAAACATATGATCAAAAAAATGAAAAAGCTTATAGCACCTAGTATTCCCAGGCGGTCTCCCATCCAAGTACTAACCAGGCCCGACCCTGCTTACCTTCTGAGATCGGACGAGTTCAGGGTTGTATGGCCGTAAGCCATTATTGTGTGCAGAAAGGGGCCTTTTAAAGATGTCATGCCCTTGGTTCTGGCTGAATTTTTGGACATGTGAATATGTCTCTATATGATAAAAAAAAACATATGATCAAAAAAATGAAAAAGCTTACAGCACCTGGTATTCCCAGGCGGTCTCCCATCTAAGTACTAACCAGGCCCGACCCTGCTTAGCGTCCGAGATCGGACGAGTTCAGGGTGGTATGTCCGTAAGCCATTATTGTGTGCAGAAATGGGCCTTAAAGATGTCATTCCCTTGATTCTGGCTGAATTGTTGGACATGTGAATATGTCTCTCTATGATAAAAAAAAAACACATGATCAAAAAAATGAAAAAGCTTACAGCACCTGGTATTCCTAGGCGGTCTCCCATCCAAGTACTAACCAGGCCTGACCTTGCTTAGCTTCCGAGATCGGGCGTGTTCAGGGTGGTATGGCCGTAAGCCATTATTGTGTGCAGACAGGGGCCTTTTAAAGATGTCATGCCCTTGATTCTGGCAGAATTTTTGGACATTTGAATATGTCTCTATATGATAAAAAAAACATATGATCAAAAAAAATGAAAAAGCTTACAGCACCTGGTATTCCCAGGCGGTCTCCCATCCAAGTACTAACCAGGCCCGACCCTGCTTAGCTTCCGAGATCAGACGAGATCGGGCGTGTTCAGGGTGGTATGGCCGTAAGCCATTATTGTATGCAGAAAGGGGCCTTTTAAAGATGTCATGCCCTTGATTCTGGCTGAATTTTTGGACATGTGAATATGTCTCTATATGATCAAAAAAAAAACATATGATCAAAAAAATGAAAAAACTTACAGCACCTGGTATTCCCAGGCGGTCTCCCATCCAAGTACTAACCAGGCCCGACCCTGCTTAGCTTCCGAGATCAGACGAGATCGGGCGTGTTCAGGGTGGTATGGCCGTAAGCCATTATTGTGTGCAGACAGGGGCCTTTTAAACATGTCATGCCCTTGATTCTGCCTGAATTTTTGGACATGTGAATATGTCTCTATATGATAAAAAAAAAACATATGATCAAAAAAAATGAAAAAGCTTACAGCACCTGGTATTCCCAGGCGGTCTCCCATCCAAGTAATAACCAGGCCCGACTCTGCTTAGCTTCCAATATCGGACGAGTTCAGGGTGGTATGGCCGTAAGCCATTATTGTGTGCAGACAGGGGCCATTTAAACATGTCATGCCCTTGATTCTGCCTGAATTTTTGGACATGTGAATATGTCTCTCTATGATAAAAAAAAAACATATGATCAAAAAAATGAAAAAGCTTACAGCACCTGGTATTCCCAGGCGGTCTCCCATCCAAGTACTAACCAGGCCCGACCCTGCTTAGTTTCTGAGATCAGACAAGATCGGGCGTGTTCAGGGTGGTATGGCCGTAAGCCATTATTGTGTGCAGACAGGGGCCTTTTAAACATGTCATGCCCTTGATTCTGCCTGAATTTTTGGACATGTGAATATGTCTCTATATGATAAAAAAAAAAAACATATGATCAAAAAAATGAAAAAGCTTACAGCACATGGTATTCCCAGGCGGTCTCCCATCCAAGTACTAACCAGGCCCGACCCTGCTTAGTTTCTGAGATCAGACAAGATCGGGCTTGTTCAGGGTGGTATGGCCGTAAGCCATTATTGTGTGCAGACAGGGGCCTTTTAAAGATGTCATGCCCTTGATTCTGGCTGAATTTTTGGACATTTGAATATGTCTCTATATGATAAAAAAAACATATGATCAAAAAAAATGAAAAAGCTTACAGCACCTGGTATTCCCAGGCGGTCTCCCATCCAAGTACTAACCAGGCCCGACCCTGCTTAGTTTCTGAGATCAGACAAGATCGGGCGTGTTCAGGGTGGTATGGCCGTAAGCCATTATTGTATGCAGAAAGGGGCCTTTTAAAGATGTCATGCCCTTGATTCTGGCTGAATTTTTGAAAATGTGAATATGTCTCTATATGATAAAAAAAAAAACATATGATCAAAAAAATGAAAAAACTTACAGCACCTGGTATTCCCAGGCGGTCTCCCATCCAAGTACTAACCAGGCCCGACCCTGCTTAGCTTCCGAGATCAGACGAGATCGGGCGTGTTCAGGGTGGTATGGCCGTAAGCCATTATTGTGTGCAGACAGGGGCCTTTTAAACATGTCATGCCCTTGATTCTGCCTGAATTTTTGGACATGTGAATATGTCTCTATATGATAAAAAAAAAACATATGATCAAAAAAAATGAAAAAGCTTACAGCACCTGGTATTCCCAGGCGGTCTCCCATCCAAGTAATAACCAGGCCCGACTCTGCTTAGCTTCCAATATCGGACGAGTTCAGGGTGGTATGGCCGTAAGCCATTATTGTGTGCAGACAGGGGCCATTTAAACATGTCATGCCCTTGATTCTGCCTGAATTTTTGGACATGTGAATATGTCTCTCTATGATAAAAAAAAAACATATGATCAAAAAAATGAAAAAGCTTACAGCACCTGGTATTCCCAGGCGGTCTCCCATCCAAGTACTAACCAGGCCCGACCCTGCTTAGTTTCTGAGATCGGACAAGATCGGGCGTGTTCAGGGTGGTATGGCCGTAAGCCATTATTGTGTGCAGACAGGGGCCTTTTAAACATGTCATGCCCTTGATTCTGCCTGAATTTTTGGACATGTGAATATGTCTCTATATGATAAAAAAAAAAAAACATATGATCAAAAAAATGAAAAAGCTTACAGCACATGGTATTCCCAGGCGGTCTCCCATCCAAGTACTAACCAGGCCCGACCCTGCTTAGTTTCTGAGATCAGACAAGATCGGGCGTGTTCAGGGTGGTATGGCCGTAAGCCATTATTGTGTGCAGACAGGGGCCTTTTAAACATGTCATGCCCTTGATTCTGCCTGAATTTTTGTACATGTGATTATGTCTCCATATGATAAAAAAAAAAACATATGATCAAAAAAATGAAAAAGCTTACAGCACCTGGTATTCCCAGGCGGTCTCCCATCCAAGTACTAACCAGACCCGACACTGCTTAGCTTCCGAGATCGGACAAGTTCAGGGTGGTATGGCCTTAAGCCATTATTGTGTGCAGAAAGGGGCCTTTTAAAGATGTCATTCCCTTGATTCTGGCTGAATTTTTGGACATGTGAATATGTCTCCATATGATAAAAAAAAAACATATGATCAAAAAAATGAAAAAGCTTGCAGCACCTGGTATTCCCAGGCGGTCTCCCATCCAAGTCCTAACCAGGCCCCACCATGCTTACCTTCCGAGATCGGACGAGTTCAGGGTTGTATGGCTGTAAGCCATTATTGTGTGCAGAAAGGGGCCTTTTAAAGATGTCATGCCCTTGATTCTGGCTGAATTTTTGGACATGTGAATATGTCTCTATATGATAAAAAAAAAACATATGATCAAAAAAAATGAAAAAGCTTACAGCACCTGGTATTCCCAGGCGGTCTCCCATCCAAGTAATAACCAGGCCCGACTCTGCTTAGCTTCCAATATCGGACGAGTTCAGGGTGGTATGGCCGTAAGCCATTATTGTGTGCAGACAGGGGCCATTTAAACATGTCATGCCCTTGATTCTGGCTGAATTTTTGGACATGTGAATATGTCTCTCTATGATAAAAAAAAAACATATGATCAAAAAAATGAAAAAGCTTACAGCACCTGGTATTCCCAGGCGGTCTCCCATCCAAGTACTAACCAGGCCCGACCCTGCTTAGTTTCTGAGATCAGACAAGATCGGGCGTGTTCAGGGTGGTATGGCCGTAAGCCATTATTGTGTGCAGACAGGGGCCTTTTAAACATGTCATGCCCTTGATTCTGCCTGAATTTTTGGACATGTGAATATGTCTCTATATGATAAAAAAAAAAAACATATGATCAAAAAAATGAAAAAGCTTACAGCACATGGTATTCCCAGGTGGTCTCCCATCCAAGTAATAACCAGGCCCGACCCTGCTTAGTTTCCAAGATCGGACGAGATCGGGCTTGTTCAGGGTGGTATGGCCGTAAGCCATTATTGTGTGCAGAAAGGGGCCGTTTAAAGATGTCATGCCCTTGATTCTGGCTGAATTTTTGTACATGTGAATATGTCTCCATATGATAAAAAAAAAAACATATGATCAAAAAAATGAAAAAGCTTACAGCACCTGGTATTCCCAGGTGGTCTCACATCCAAATACTAACCAGGCACGACCCTGCTTAGCTTCCAAGATTGGACAAGATCGGGCGTGTTCAGGGTGGTATGGCCGTAAGCCATTATTGTGTGCAGACAGGGGCCTTTTAAAGATGTCATGCCCTTGATTCTGGCTGAATTTTTGGACATGTGAATATGTCTCTATATGATAAAAAAAAACATATGATCAAAAAAATGAAACAGCATCTGGTATTCCACAGGCGGTCACCCATCCAAGTACTAACCAGGTCCGACCCTGCATAGCTTCCGAGATCGGACGAGATCGGGCGTGTTTTTTTTAATTTTTTTATCTTTTATTATCAAAATTACAAAAACATTTATAATTCTTTCACATCATTTACAACAAATGCTATTAAAATACATACACCCTCTAAATTAAACCTCCCCTCTGACGCAAACGGCACCCTAAAAACAATAAAAACATAGCATCAGAAAAAAAACTCAAACCACCCCTGATACCCCCAACTCATGACAACTCTTCTGAGTCCCTCCCCCAAAGCAAACATCCCTCTGAAAACAAACCACAAAAACATACAAAAACCCCACAGTATTCTCAAAAAACCACTGAGAAAAAAAAAAACCCAAATCAAATCACCCATTTTCCCCATGACCAAAAAAGAAGCCCTCGTACCAAAAAAAACAAAAACAAAATAATTTAGACATCCCACATAATTCCCTCCTCGTTTACTCTACACACATTCGCACCTTCCACAAACATTCTCACAAACTCACTCTCATTCGCTATGTACAGCAATTTAAGATGTGCTTGCCATTCATTCACAAACATTCTCCACACATTCATTTCCTTACTTTCATACAGTGCATATTTCCTCCTGTTAAAAACCGCTTTTCTTGCAAAAGCTAAAATTATATTCATTACATTGTGATTTTTTTGTTTTGTTCCCACCCCCAACAACACCGACAATTCCCACCCCCTTTCATTCCAACACTCATTCTTACTGCATTTCCCCAACATTTCTCTTATTTTTCCCCAAAGATAAACCAATTCCCCACACGTTCATACCTCTCCTTATGGATCTGATGCAGGACGATGCAGGTGAAGATCCTCCTGTGCCTCAGTTTGAAATCTAGGTCAAATATTGCATGTGGTGTATGCGGAATGTTAATGTTCTTCCATATCATGTTGCTTGTTATGTCCGGGTATGTGTCTGTCCATTTTACTTCGGATGTGGGTTTCTGTATTCTATGTGTGATTGCGCATCTATACCAAATTTTTGTAGTGACATCTATAATGTTGTGTTTCTTCTCCCCTAGGCACAGGGAGATCCCCCCCACATCGTCCCGCATCACTCCCTCCTTCTCTTTGATTAATTTTTCCCATTCGCTCGACAAAGACAATTTTACATTTGCAAACACTCCCTCAATCACATCCTTTCTGCACACACACCCTTTATTTTTTAAACCCCTCACCACCATTTGTAAATCAAAATCCCCCCCACAGTTCAGTAAATCCCTTATTCTAATATATCCCGCTTTCGACATAGCTTCACACTTAATTACCCTCTCCCCATTTTTAAAATACGGGCTCGAGAGGAAGGGCAGTCGTAGCACTGACCCTCTCGTTCCGCACTCTGGTACAGTCCAGGATGAAACCTGATACCACGCACTGAGTACTTCCTGGAAAAACCGTGGCAAGTGTTTAAATGAATCTGGGTTATTGATCTGGTACAGGTTGTCCTCGTTGTAGAGTCCAAAACTGCACAGATATTGTTTGAAGTGATTTTTCCAAACTACGTTCCGGTTCTGGTCCATAAATTTGCCTATCAATTTGACTCTTAGTGCTACTTTTTTTGTAAGTAAATCAATCAAAGCTAGCCCCCCCTGATCTTTAGCCCCTATTATTGTTTTGTGAGCTATACTCGCTGCTTTGTTTTTCCAAATAAAGTCCCTAATGGTCTTTGAAATCTCCTTAAAGGCCCAGTCCGGAAGCGTACAAGTACTCAGCGCATGATTCACTTTGGACAACACGAGAGCATTTGTTACGGCTACCCTTCCTCTCAACATTAGACCCCTCGCTTTCCACAAATTCAATGTTTTTTTTAATTTTACCCACCACCTCTTTCCATGTTACATCATCACATTCATTCTCATTTTTCCCCATATTCACTCCCAACACTTTTCTTCTCTCACACACCGTTTTAAATCCCCACTTATTAACTAGATTGGATTCCTTACCTAGTAACATAATTTCTGACTTATTTTCATTTACTTTTGCCCCAGATGCTCTTTCATAAGTTTGTACATGTTTTAATATCAATTCTATATCCTCCTCTCCTTTTACCATTATATTCACGTCATCTGCATACTGTATTATTTTTACGTTTTCCTTACCTATACCTTTTATGTTTACGTCTTCCGATATCAGTGCTGCCAGCGGCTCTGCTACCAAGCTGTACAACAGCGCTGACATCGGACATCCTTGTCTCACTGACCTTGATATTTTAAAAGAATCAGTTAGTTCCCCGTTACATTTTATCTTGCTTTCCGCTCCTGTATACAACATATTTATCCATTCTCTCATTCTCTCCCCGAATCCAAACTTCTCTAACACCTTCCCCATGAACCCGTGATCTACTCTGTCAAAAGCTTTATTTAAATCAATCCCTAGCCATATTCCCCCCTCCCCTTCCATATCCCTGACCGTCTGTTTTATTGAAATGATTGAGTCTGCTATGTCTCTGTTTGGTATACTGTATGATTGTGTTTGTTCTATGATTGTTCCTATTACCTCCCTGATTCTATTGGCTATTGTTTTCGCTATGATTTTGTAGTCTGTGTTGAGTAGGCTGATTGGTCTGTAGTTGTCCAGATTTTTATTGTCCCCCTTGTTTTTGTAAAAAATAGTAACCACCCCTTCCCCTAAACTTTTTGGTATATGTTTCACTTTTTCCATATATTTACTCAATTTGTTCACCAAGGGCACCAGCTGCTCTTTGAAAGCTTGGTAGAATTCCGCAGTTAGGCCATCGCTCCCAGGACTTTTGTTTTTGTTTAACCCCTCTAAAGCACTTCTGATTTCTCCCTCTGTAAACTCACAATCACACCACATTTTATCGTCCTCGCTTAGTTTTT
Source organism: Labrus mixtus (assembly GCF_963584025.1). NCBI lineage: Eukaryota > Metazoa > Chordata > Actinopteri > Labriformes > Labridae > Labrus > Labrus mixtus. The sequence goes on from NW_026870342.1 coordinate 167,555, forward strand.
TCTTTAAGGCACCCAAAGCTCTGTTCACACTCACGCTATCACACTCCTGTCTCGAAAACAGGCTTTCATAATAGCCCTTTACTATTTCTAAAATTCCCTTTTTATCTGTCACACTTTTACCTGCTTCATTTAATAATTTGTTTATTTCTGTTCTTTTTTGTTTTTGTTTTTCCAGACCTAAAAAAAAGGCTGTACTCCTCTCCCCCTCATACATATATTGTATTTTACTCCTGATGGCTGCACCCCTACTCTTTTTAAGTTCAATCACTCCCAACTGTTCTTTTAAATGTATGTATTTTTCGACATCTACATTATCTACACTGTCAAGCGATGCTATTTCCTCACTTAGTTGTTTTCTCAAATTCTCTTCCTTTCTATTTTCTCTCCACTTTTTCTCTTTACTATAATTGATACACTTTTTTTTAATTCTGACTTTTACACTATCCCACCACACATTCATATCTTCACTCTCATTCCACTCATATCCCACATCATTCAACAATCTTTCCATACTTTTCACAAACATTCCATCATCCAGCAAGCTTGCATTAAAGCACCATATCCCTCCTTTACGTACATTCGTTTCTTTTCTAAACGTGATTTCTATTCCAGCGTGATCGCTCCACATATTAGTTTTATATTCAACTTCTTTAATCCACCTCACTACCTCGCATGTCACCAAAGCATAATCTATTCTAGATTGTTTTAATCTATTCAGTACAATTTGTCTCCTGGAGAACACCCTCTCCCATGGATGTAGCAATCTCCAAATATCAATGCATTGTTTCGTTATCATTTTATCTTTAAGTGTCCCCCTGCTCACATCCCCCTTAAACACATTATTTTTTGACACATCGGTGGGTGTCATCGCCACATTAAAGTCACCGATTATTATACAATTCCTTTCCCACCATTTGCTTATTGCAATGAAGAATGTTTTCCTTTCTTTTTCTCCATTCGGTGCATATATATTTATGATTCTTATATTTTTCGTTTCATACACACAGTCTATTACTATTATTCTTCCTTCTTTGTCTCCATAAACCAAATTTACCCCTGTTACCCGACCCGTTTTGACTAAAACCGCCACTCCTCTCGCCCTCGACGTGCCATTGGAGCAGAAAATATGGCCCACAAAGTCTTTTTTTATGTCTTCCACCAGGGAATCATCCCACCTGGTCTCCTGCAGGCACAAAACGTCATTCTGCAAGGAAAGAATCGCATGTCTTTTTTCTTTGTTCCTTAGTCCATTCACGTTTATCGAAAATAAATTAAAGGCCATTATCATAAAAATAAAAACAAAAAAAACGGATTTACAGGGGTTATTGTCAGTCATTATTTGTCCTTACATTTCAATTTTTTCACCAACTTTTTTCGTTGTCCAAGACTTAGTCTTTTTTGCGCACTCGCCAGTTCACTCACATCCATTTCGCTGTCCGTTTCATTGGGACTGGTGCTTTTACCCGTATTATTTAGCGTGATTTTTCTCCCTCCCGCCTGTCCAACACCACTCTCAGGCATCTCCCTCCCCTCTGTGCTCATGCTTACCCCCGGGTCTTCTGCCACGTCCCTTCCGTCTCCTTTTTTCCCTCTCTCGCTCGTTTTTCGCTGCTTCTGCTGTCCTCCCTCTCCAGCCAGCTCCGGCGTCTCCAGCTCGCACTCTGACGCCCGTTCTCCTCCGCTCTCTCCGCTCTGCTCCATTTCTCCGTCACTGTTCTCGTCTTCTCTGATCTCCTTCCTGCTTGCTCCGATCACCTCCTTCTCCTCCGCCTCCTCCTCGTACACCTCCTCCGCCTCGTCTTCATCCTCGTACACCTCCTCCACCTCGTTCTTGCTTTCCTCTCCGTTCTCACACTCACATTCATTTTCTCTTTTTTTACAGTTTGTGCATTTTGTGCTGTTCGCGCTGCACTCTCGCGCAAAGTGTCCCTGCACCCCACAGTTGTGGCACATAAATTCTGGACACTCTCTCAGGATGTGTCCCGGCTGGATGCACATCCTGCACACTTTTTGTTGTCTATCATGTATTACTCTAAAGTATTCGTTCCCCATCACAGTGTTAAACTTTGTGGAGTAAGGGAGTGACTGTACCTGGTCATTAAATCTGACCCGGACAAACCTCGTTCCGTCAGCTATCATTGTTCCAGGCCACATTCTGCGTTTTATTGGTGATGTCGGTTTCACTCCCCATCCCGTCAGCTTCCAAACTATTTCTTCATCTGTGATATACGCTGGCAGGTTTAAAAAAGACACCACCAGCTCATCATTATTTAGTTCTCTCGCCACGACTCTGGTCTCTCCGATTTTAAATCCATCCAGCAGCCTTTCCTTTCCTTTAATGTTGCTCACCGTCACCTCCAGTTTTTCAGGTCCCAGGGTTCTGCACGCCAGCAGGCCCCCACAGATCATTTTTATGTTGCTCATGACGTGATTTAGAGGAACTTTG
>NW_026870342.1:172500-187500 GCF_963584025.1 Labrus mixtus
TCACAAACTCACTCTCATTCGCTATGTACAACAATTTAAGATGTGCTTTCCATTCATTCACAAACATTCTCCACACATTCATTTTCTTACTTTCATACAGTGCATAATTCCTTCTGTTAAAAACCGCTTTTCTTGCAAAAGCCAAAATTATATTCATTACATTGTGATTTTTTTGTTTTGTTCCCACCCCCAACAACACCGACAATTCCCACCCCCTTTCATTCCAACACTCATTCTTACTGCATTTCCCCAACATTTCTCTTATTTTTCCCCAAAAATAAACCAATTCCCCACACGTAACAAACAAATGTATTAAATCCTCATCCGTACTTTCACATACACAACATTTTCTTTCATACCTCTCCTTATGGATCTGATGCAGGACGATGCAGGTAAAGATCCTCCTGTGCCTCAGTTTGAAATCTAGGTCAAATATTGCATGTGGTGTATGCGGAATGTTAATGTTCTTCCATATCATGTTGCTTGTTATGTCCGGGTATGTGTCTGTCCATTTTACTTCGGATGTGGGTTTCTGTATTCTATGTGTGATTGCGCACCTATACCAAATTTTTGTAGTGACATCTGTAATGTTGTGTTTCTTCTCCCCTAGGCACAGGGAGATCCCCCCCACATCGTCCTGCATCATTCCCTCCTTCTCTTTGATTAATTTTTCCCATTCGCTCGACAAAGACAATTTTACATTTGCAAACACTCTCTCAATCACATCCTTTCTGCACACACACCCTTTATTTTTTAAACCCCTCACCACCATTTGTAAATCAAAATCCCCCCCACAGTTCAGTAAATCCCTTATTCTAATATATCCCGCTTTCGACATAGCTTCACACTTAATTACCCTCTCCCCATTTTTAAAATACGGGCTCGAGAGGAAGGGCAGTCGTAGCACTGACCCTCTCGTTCCGCACTCTGGTACAGTCCAGGATGAAACCTGATACCACGCACTGAGTACTTCCTGGAAAAACCGTGGCAAGTGTTTAAATGAATCCGGGTTATTGATCTGGTACAGGTTGTCCTCGTTGTAGAGTCCAAAACTGCACAGATATTGTTTGAAGTGGTTTTTCCAAACTACGTTCCGGTTCTGGTCCATAAATTTGCCTATCAATTTGACTCTTAGTGCTACTTTTTTTGTAAGTAAATCAATCAAAGCTAGCCCCCCCTGATCTTTAGCCCCTATTATTGTTTTGTGAGCTATACTCGCTGCTTTGTTTTTCCAAATAAAGTCCCTAATGGTCTTTGAAATCTCCTTAAAGGCCCAGTCCGGAAGCGTACAAGTACTCAGCGCATGATTCACTTTGGACAACACGAGAGCATTTGTTACGGCTACCCTTCCTCTCAACAATAGACCCCTCGCTTTCCACAAATTCAATGTTTTTTTAATTTTACCCACCACCTCTTTCCATGTTACATCATCACATTCATTCTCATTTTTCCCCATATTCACTCCCAACACTTTTCTTCTCTCACACACCGTTTTAAATCCCCACTTATTAACTAGATTGGATTCCTTACCTAGTAACATAATTTCTGACTTATTTTCATTTACTTTTGCCCCAGATGCTCTTTCATAAGTTTGTACATGTTTTAATATCAATTCTATATCCTCCTCTCCTTTTACCATTATATTCACGTCATCTGCATACTGTATTATTTTTACGTTTTCCTTACCTATACCTTTTATGTTTACGTCTTCCGATATCAGTGCTGCCAGCGGCTCTGCTACCAAGCTGTACAACAGCGCTGACATCGGACATCCTTGTCTCACTGACCTTGATATTTTAAAAGAATCAGTTAGTTCCCCGTTACATTTTATCTTGCTTTCCGCTCCTGTATACAACATATTTATCCATTCTCTCATTCTCTCCCCGAATCCAAACTTCTCTAACACCTTCCCCATGAACCCGTGATCTACTCTGTCAAAAGCTTTATTTAAATCAATCCCTAGCCATATTCCCCCCTCCCCTTCCATATCCCTGACCGTCTGTTTTATTGAAATGATTGAGTCTGCTATGTCTCTGTTTGGTATACTGTATGATTGTGTTTGTTCTATGATTGTTCCTATTACCTCCCTGATTCTATTGGCTATTGTTTTCGCTATGATTTTGTAGTCTGTGTTGAGTAGGCTGATTGGTCTGTAGTTGTCCAGATTTTTATTGTCCCCCTTGTTTTTGTAAAAAATAGTAACCACCCCTTCCCCTAAACTTTTTGGTATATGTTTCACTTTTTCCATATATTTACTCAATTTGTTCACCAAGGGCACCAGCTGCTCTTTGAAAGCTTGGTAGAATTCCGCAGTTAGGCCATCGCTCCCAGGACTTTTGTTTTTGTTTAACCCCTCTAAAGCACTTCTGATTTCTCCCTCTGTAAACTCACAATCACACCACATTTTATCGTCCTCGCTTAGTTTTTTCTTTAAGGCACCCAAAGCTCTGTTCACACTCACGCTATCACACTCCTGTCTCGAAAACAGGCTTTCATAATAGCCCTTTACTATTTCTAAAATTCCCTTTTTATCTGTCACACTTTTACCTGCTTCATTTAATAATTCGTTTATTTCTGTTCTTTTTTGTTTTTGTTTTTCCAGACCTAAAAAAAAGGCTGTACTCCTCTCCCCCTCATACATATATTGTATTTTACTCCTAATGGCTGCACCCCTACTCTTTTTAAGTTCAATCACTCCCAACTGTTCTTTTAAATGTATGTATTTTTCGACATCTACATTATCTACACTGTCAAGCGATGCTATTTCCTCACTTAGTTGTTTTCTCAAATTCTCTTCCTTTCTATTTTCTCTCCACTTTTTCTCTTTACTATAATTGATACACTTTTTTTTAATTCTGACTTTTACACTATCCCACCACACATTCATATCTTCACTCTCATTCCACTCATATCCCACCTCATTCAACAATCTTTCCATACTTTTCACAAACATTCCATCATCCAGCAAGCTTGCATTAAAGCACCATATCCCTCCTTTACGTACATTCGTTTCTTTTCTAAACGTGATTTCTATTCCAGCGTGATCGCTCCACATATTAGTTTTATATTCAACTTCTTTAATCCACCTCACTACCTCGCATGTCACCAAAGCATAATCTATTCTAGATTGTTTTAATCTATTCAGTACAATTTGTCTCCTGGAGAACACCCTCTCCCATGGATGTAGCAGTCTCCAAATATCAATGCATTGTTTCGTTATCATTATATCTTTAAGTGTCCCCCTGCTCACATCCCCCTTAAACACATTATTTTTTGACACATCGGTGGGTGTCATCGCCACATTAAAGTCACCGATTATTATACAATTCCTTTCCCACCATTTGCTTATTGCAATGAAGAATGTTTTCCTTTCTTTTTCTCCATTCGGTGCATATATATTTATGATTCTTATATTTTTCGTTTCATACACACAGTCTATTACTATTATTCTTCCTTCTTTGTCTCCATAAACCAAATTTACCCCTGTTACCCGACCCGTTTTGACTAAAACCGCCACTCCTCTCGCCCTCGACGTGCCATTGGAGCAGAAAATATGGCCCACAAAGTCTTTTTTTATGTCTTCCACCAGGGAATCATCCCACCTGGTCTCCTGCAGGCACAAAACGTCATTCTGCAAGGAAAGAATCGCATGTCTTTTTTCTTTGTTCCTTAGTCCATTCACGTTTATCGAAAATAAATTAAAGGCCATTATCATAAAAATAAAAACAAAAAAAACGGATTTACAGGGGTTATTGTCAGTCATTATTTGTCCTTACATTTCAATTTTTTCACCAACTTTTTTCGTTGTCCAAGACTTAGTCTTTTTTGCGCACTCGCCAGTTCACTCACATCCATTTCGCTGTCCGTTTCATTGGGACTGGTGCTTTTACCCGTATTATTTAGCGTGATTTTTCTCCCTCCCGCCTGTCCAACACCACTCTCAGGCATCTCCCTCCCCTCTGTGCTCATGCTTACCCCCGGGTCTTCTGCCACGTCCCTTCCGTCTCCTTTTTTCCCTCTCTCGCTCGTTTTTCGCTGCTTCTGCTGTCCTCCCTCTCCAGCCAGCTCCGGCGTCTCCAGCTCGCACTCTGACGCCCGTTCTCCTCCGCTCTCTCCGCTCTGCTCCATTTCTCCGTCACTGTTCTCGTCTTCTCTGATCTCCTTCCTGCTTGCTCCGATCACCTCCTTCTCCTCCGCCTCCTCCTCGTACACCTCCTCCGCCTCGTCTTCATCCTCGTACACCTCCTCCACCTCGTTCTTGCTTTCCTCTCCGTTCTCACACTCACATTCATTTTCTCTTTTTTTACAGTTTGTGCATTTTGTGCTGTTCGCGCTGCACTCTCGCGCAAAGTGTCCCTGCACCCCACAGTTGTGGCACATAAATTCTGGACACTCTCTCAGGATGTGTCCCGGCTGGATGCACATCCTGCACACTTTTTGTTGTCTATCATGTATTACTCTAAAGTATTCGTTCCCCATCACAGTGTTAAACTTTGTGGAGTAAGGGAGTGACTGTACCTGGTCATTAAATCTGACCCGGACAAACCTCGTTCCGTCAGCTATCATTGTTCCAGGCCACATTCTGCGTTTTATTGGTGATGTCGGTTTCACTCCCCATCCCTTCAGCTTCCAAACTATTTCTTCATCTGTGATATACGCTGGCAGGTTTAAAAAAGACACCACCAGCTCATCATTATTTAGTTCTCTCGCCACGACTCTGGTCTCTCCGATTTTAAATCCATCCAGCAGCCTTTCCTTTCCTTTAATGTTGCTCACCGTCACCTCCAGTTTTTCAGGTCCCAGGGTTCTGCACGCCAGCAGGCCCCCACAGATCATTTTTATGTTGCTCATGACGTGATTTAGAGGAACTTTGTCTCCCACCATTTCAATGTTTAGTGTTAGTTTTCTCTCAAAAGACACTTTTGCTTCCTCTTTTTCTGCTCTCTCGCCACCTCTCCCATTCTCTGCATGCGGAGCAATCAGCCCGCCGCTCCTCTCTCTTCCTCTCTCTCCGTCATCCATTCCGTTCCCTGTTTCATTTGCCGTTTTCATCCGTCCTTTTTGTCCGTCGTTCTTCTCGTTGTCGTTTAATCCATTCCTTTGTTTCAGTGCCATGTTTGTTTGTTCACGTTGTTGTCCGTTCTCTTTTCCTTTTTCCATCTCTCCAGTCCGTGGTCCTGTCATCTTTGTGATCCGTCCGTGTGAGTTTGCTCGCGACATACGAGCAAACATTCACAAAAAACAAAAATTCTTCACAAAATTGTGGAAAAAAAACAGGAAAAAAAGGTGAAAAGAAAAACGATCCCCCTAACAGTCAGTGACTGCTGGGGGACATTCACTCACAATCTGAGGTATTTAAATAAATCCAAAGCGCATCCAAAAAACAAACAAATTAGTCCAGCTGTCCTGCTCAGTACTGACACGTCAGCTCTCCTTCAGCACCACACAAACTCTGACAACAAAAGGGGCGTGTTCAGGGTGGTATGGCCGTAAGCCATTATTGTGTGCAGAGAGGGGCCTTTTAAAGATGTCATGCCCTTGATTCTGGCTGAATTTTTGGACATGTGAATATGTCTCTATATGATAAAAAAAACATATGATCAAAAAAAATGAAAAAGCTTACAGCACCTGGTATTCCCAGGCGGTCTCCCATCCAAGTACTAACCAGGCCCGACCCTGCTTAGCTTCTGAGATCGGACGAGATCGGGCGTGTTCAGGGTGGTATGGCCGTAAGCCATTATTGTGTGCAAAAAGGGGCCTTTTAAAGATGTCATGCCCTTGATTCTGGCTGAATTTTTGGACATGTGAATATGTCTCTATATGATAAAAAAAAAACATATGATCAAAAAAATGAAAAAGCTTACAGCACCTGGTATTCCCAGGCGGTCTCCCATCCAAGTACTAACCAGGCCCTACCCTGCTTAGCTTCCGAGATCGGACGAGATCAGGCGTGTTCAGGGTTGTATGGCCATAAGCCATTATTGTGTGCAGACAGGGGCCTTTTAAAGATGTCATGCCCTTGATTCTGGCTGAATTTTTGGACATGTGAATATGTCTCTCTATGATAAAAAAAAACATATGATCAAAAAAATGAAAAAGCTTACAGCACCTGGTATTCCTAGGCGGTCTCCCATCCAAGTATTAACCAGGCCCGACCCTGCTTAGTTTCCGAGATCGGACGAGATTGGACGAGTTCAGGGTGGTATGACCGTAAGCCATTATTGTGTGCAGAAAGGGGCCTTTTAAAGATGTCATGCCCTTGATTCTGGTTGAATTTTTGGACATGTGAATATGTCTCTATATGATCAAAAAAAATCATATGATCAAAAAAAATTAAAAAGCTTACAGCACCTGGTATTCCCAGGCGGTCTCCCATCCAAGTACTAACCAGGCCCGACCCTGCTTAGCTTCTGAGATCGAACGAGATCCAGCGTGTTCAGGGTGGTATGGCCGTAAGCCGTTATTGTGTGCAGACAGGGGCCTTTTAAAGATGTCATGCCCTTGATTCTGGCTGAATTTTTGGACATGTGAATATGTCTCTATATGATAAAAAAAAACATGATCAAAAAAATGAAAACGCTTACAGCACCTGGTATTCCCAGGCGGTCTCCCATCCAAGTACTAACCAGGCCTTACCCTGCTTAGCTTCTGAGATCGAACGAGATCGGGCGTGTTCAGGGTGGTATGGCAGTAAGCCATTATTGTCTGCAGACAGGGGCCTTTTAAAGATGTCATGCCCTTGATTCTGGCTGAATTTTTGGACATGTGAATATGTCTCTATATGATAAAAAAAAAACATATGATCAAAAAAATAAAAAAAGCTTACAGCGTCTGGTATTCCCAGGCGTTCTCCCATCCAAGTACTAACCAGGCCCGACCCTGCTTAGCTTCCAAGATCGGACGACTTCAGGTTGGTTTGGCCGTAAGCCATTATTGTGTGCAGAAAGGGGCCTTTTAAAGATGTCATGCCCTTGATTCTGGCTGAATTTTTGGACATGTGAATATGTCTCTATATGATAAAAAAAAAACATTTGATCAAAAAAATGAAACAGCTTACAGCATTTGATATTCCACAGGCGGTCTCCCATCCAAGTACTAACGAGGCCCGACCCTGCATAGCTTCCGAGATCGGACGAGATCGGGCTTGTTCAGGGTGGTATGGCCGTAAGCCATTATTGTGTGCAGAAAGGGGCCTTTTAAAGATGTCATGCCCTTGATTCTGGCTGAATTTTTGGACATGTGAATATGTCTCTCTATGATAAAAAAAAAACAAATGATCAAAAAAATGAAACAGCTTACAGCATCTGGTATTCCACAGGTGGTCTCCCATCCAAGTACTAACCAGGCACGACCCTGCTTAGTTTCCGAGATCGGACGAGATCGGACGAGTTCAGGGTGGTATGACCGTAAGCCATTATTGTGTGCAGAAAGGGGCCTTTTAAAGATGTCATGGCCTTGATTCTGGCTGAATTTTTGGACATGTGAATATGTCTCTCTATGATAAAAAAAAAACACATGATCAAAAAAATGAAACAGCTTACAGCACCTGGTATTCCCAGGCGGTCTCCCATCCAAGTACTAACCAGGCACGAACCTGCTTAGTTTCCGAGATCGGACGAAATCGGACGAGTTCAGGGTGGTATGACCGTAAGCCATTATTGTGTGCAGACAGGGGCCTTTTAAAGATGTCATGCCCTTGATTCTGGCTGAATTTTTGGACATGTGAATATGTCTCTATATGATAAAAAAAGAACATATGATCAAAAAAAATGAAAAAGCTTACAGCACCTGGTATTCCCAGGCGGTCTCCCATCCAAGTACTAACCAGGCCAGACGCTGCTTAGCTTCCGAGATCGGACAAGTTCAGGGTGGTATGTCCTTAAGCCATTATTGTGTACAGAAAGGGGCCTTTTAAAGATCTCATGCCCTTGATTCTGGCTGAATTTTTGGACATGTGAATATGTCTCTATATGATAAAAAAAAAACATATGATCAAAAAAATGAAAAAACTTACAGCACCTGGTATTCCCAGGCGGTCTCCCATCCAAGTACTAACCAGGCCCTACCTTGCTTAGCTTCCGAGATGGGACGAGATCAGGCGTGTTCAGGGTGGTATGGCCATAAGCCATTATTGTGTGCAGACAGGGGCCTTTTAAAGATGTCATGCCCTTGATTCTGGCTGAATTTTTGGACATGTGAATATGTCTCTATATGATAAAAAAAAAAATATGATCAAAAAAATGAAAAAGCTTACAGCACCTGGTATTCCCAGGCGGTCTCCCATCTAAGTACTAACCAGGCCCGACCATGCTTAGCTTCCGAGAACGGACCAGTTCAGGGTGGTATGGCCGTAAGCCATTATTGTGTGCAGAAATGGGCCTTAAAGATGTCATTCCCTTGATTCTGGCTGAATTTTTGGACATGTGAATATGTCTCTATATGATAAAAAAAAAACATATGATCAAAAAAATGAAAAAGCTTACAGCACCTGGTATTCCCAGGCGGTCTCCCATCCAAGTACTAACCAGGCCTGACCTTGCTTAGCTTCCGAGATCGGAAGAGATCGGGCGTGTTCAGGGTGGTATGGCCGTAAGCCATTATTGTGTGCAGACAGGGGCCTTTTAAAGATGTCATGCCCTTGATTCTGGCTGAATTTTTGGACATGTGAATATGTCTCTCTATGATAAAAAAAAAACATATGATCAAAAAAATGAAAAAGCTTATAGCACCTGGTATTCCCAGGCGGTCTCCCATCCAAGTACTAACCAGGCCCGACCCTGCTTAGCTTCCGAGATCGGACGAGATCGGGCGTGTTCAGGGTGTTATGGCCATAAGTCATTATTGCGTGCAGACAGGGGCCTTTTAAAGATGTCATGCCCTTGATTCTGGCTGAATTTTTGGACATGTGAATATGTCTCTATATGATAAAAAAAAAAACATATGATCAAAAAAATGAAAAAGCTTACAGCACCTGGTATTCCCAGGCGGTCTCCCATCCAAGTACTAACCAGGCCCGACCCTGCTTAGCTTCCGAGATCTGACGAGAACGGGCGTGTTCAGGATAGTATGGCCATAAGCTGTTATTGTGTGCAGAAAGGGGCCTTTTAAAGATGTCATGCCCTTGATTCTGGCTGAATTTTTGGACATGTGAATATGTCTCTATATGATAAAAAAAACATATCATCAAAAAAATGAAAAAGCTTACAGCACCTGGTATTCCCAGGCGGTCTCCCATCCAAGTACTAACCAGGCCCGACCCTGCTTAGCTTCCGAGATCGGACGAGAACGGGCGTGTTCAGGATGGTATGGCCATAAGCTGTTATTGTGTGCAGAAAGGGGCCTTTTAAAGATGTCATGCCCTTGATTCTGGCTGAATCTTTGGACATGTGAATATGTCTCTATATGATAAAAAAAAAACATTTGATCAAAAAAATGATAAAACTTACAGCACCTGGTATTCCCAGGCGGTCTCCCATCCAAGTACTAACCAGGCCCTACCCTGCTTAGCTTCCGAGATCGGACGAGATCAGGCGTGTTCAGGGTGGTATGGCCGTAAGCCATTATTGTGTGCAGAGAGGGGCCTTTTAAAGAAGTCATGCCCTTGATTCTGGCTGAATTTTTGGACATGTGAATATGTCTCTATATGATAAAAAAAACACATGATCAAAAAAAATGAAAAAGCTTACAGCACCTGGTATTCCCAGGCGGTCTCCCATCCAAGTACTAACCAGGCCCGACCCTGCTTAGCTTCCGAGATCGGACAAGATCGGGCGTGTTCAGGGTGGTATGGCCGTAAGCCATTATTGTGTGCAGAAAGGGGCCTTTTAAAGATGTCATGCCCTTGATTCTTGCTGAATTTTTGGACATGTGAATATGTCTCTATATGATAAAAAAAACATATGATCAAAAAAAATGAAAAAGCTTACAGCACCTGGTATTCCCAGGCGGTCTCCCATCCAAGTACTAACCAGGCCCGACCCTGCTTAGCTTCCAAGATTGGATGAGTTCAGGGTTGTATGGCCGTAAGCCATTATTGTGTGCAGAAAGGGGCCTTTTAAAGATGTCATGCCCTTGATTCTGGCTGAATTTTAGGACATGTGAATATGTCTCTATATGATAAAAAAAAACATATGATCAAAAAAATGAAAAAGCTTACAGCACCTGGTATTCCCAGGCGGTCTCCCATTCAAGTACTAACCAGGCCCCACCCTGCTTAGCTTCCAAGATCGGACGAGTTCAGGGTGGTATGGCCATAAGCCATTATTGTGTGCAGAAAGGGGCCTTTTAAAGATGTCATGCCCTTGATTCTGGCTGAATTTTTGGACATGTGAATATGTCTCTATATGATAAAAAAAAAAACATATGATCAAAAAAATGAAGAAGCTTACAGCACCTGGTATTCCCAGTCTGTCTCCCATCCAAGTACTAACCTGGCCCGACCCTGCTTACCTTCTGAGATCGGACGAGTTCAGGGTTGTATGGCCGTAAGCCATTATTGTGTGCAGAAAGGGGCCTTTTAAAGATGTCATGCCCTTGATTCTGGCTGAATTTTTGGACATGTGAATATGTCTCTATATGATAAAAAAAAACATATGATCAAAAAAATGAAAAAGCTTACAGCACCTGGTATTCCCAGGCGGTCTCCCATCTAAGTACTAACCAGGCCCGACCCTGCTCAGCTTCCGAGATCGGACGAGTTCAGGGTGGTATGGCCGTAAGCCATTATTGTGTGCAGAAATGGGCCTTAAAGATGTCATTCCCTTGATTCTGGCTGAATTTTTGGACATGTGAATATGTCTCTATATGATAAAAAAAAAACATATGATCAAAAAAATGAAAAAGCTTACAGCACCTGGTATTCCCAGGCGGTCTCCCATCCAAGTACTAACCAGGCCCGACCTTGCTTAGCTTCCGAGATCGGACAAGATCGGGCGTGTTCAGGGTGGTATGGCCGTAATCCATTATTGTGTGCAGACAGGGGCCTTTTAAAGATGTCATGCCCTTGATTCTGGCTGAATTTTTGGACATGTGAATATGTCTCTCTATGATAAAAAAAAAACATATGATCAAAAAAATGAAAAAGCTTATAGCACCTGGTATTCCCAGGCGGTCTCCCATCCAAGTACTAACCAGGCCCGACCCTGCTTAGCTTCCGAGATCGGACGAGATCGGGCGTGTTCAGGGTGGTATGGCCGTAAGCCATTATTGTGTGCAGAGAGGGGCCTTTTAAAGATGTCATGCCCTTGATTCTGGCTGAATTTTTGGACATGTGAATATGTCTCTATATGATAAAAAAAACATATGATCAAAAAAAATGAAAAAGCTTACAGCACCTGGTATTCCCAGGCGGTCTCCCATCCAAGTACTAACCAGGCCCGACCCTGCTTAGCTTCTGAGATCGGACGAGATTGGGCGTGTTCAGGGTGGTATGGCCGTAAGCATTTATTGTGTGCAAAAAGGGGCCTTTTAAAGATGTCATGCCCTTGATTCTGGCTGAATTTTTGGACATGTGAATATGTCTCTATATGATAAAAAAAAACATATGATCAAAAAAATGAAAAAGCTTACAGCGTCTGGTATTCCCAGGCGGTCTCCCATCCAAGTACTAACCAGGCACGACCCTACTTAGTTTCCGAGATCGGACGAGATCGGGCGTGTTAAGGGTGGTATGGCCGTAAGCTGTTATTGTGTGCAGAAAGGGGCCTTTTAAAGATGTCATGCCCTTGATTCTGGCTGAATTTCTGGACATGTGAATATGTCTCTATATGATAAAAAAAAAACATATGATCAAAAAAATGAAAAAGCTTACAGCACCTGGTATTCCCAGGTGGTCTCCCATCCAAGTACTAACCAGGCCCTACCCTGCTTAGCTTCTGAGATCGGACGAGATCAGGCGTGTTCAGGGTGGTATGGCCATAAGCCATTATTGTGTGCAGACAGGGGCCTTTTAAAGATGTCATGCCCTTGATTCTGGCTGAATTTTTGGACATGTGAATATGTCTCTATATGATAAAAAAAAAACATATGATCAAAAAAATGAAAAAGCTTACAGCACCTGGTATTCCCAGGTGGTCTCCCATCCAAGTACTAACCAGGCCCTACCCTGCTTAGCTTCCGAGATCGGACGAGATCAGGCGTGTTCAGGGTGGTATGGCCATAAGCCATTATTGTGTGCAGACAGGGGCCTTTTAAAGATGTCATGCCCTTGATTCTGGCTGAATTTTTGGACATGTGAATATGTCTCTATATGATAAAAAAAAAACATATGATCAAAAAAATGAAAAAGCTTACAGCACCTGGTATTCCCAGGTGGTCTCCCATCCAAGTACTAACCAGGCCCTACCCTGCTTAGCTTCCGAGATCAGACGAGTTCAGGGTGGTTTGGCCGTAAGCCATTATTGTGTGCAGACAGGGGCCTTTTAAAGATGTCATGCCCTTGATTCTGGCTGAATTTTTGGACATGTGAATATGTCTCTATATGATAAAAAAAACATATGATCAAAAAAATAAAAAAAGCTTACAGCATCTGGTATTCCCAGGCGGTCTCCCATTCAAGTACTAACCAGGCCCGACCCTGCTTAGCTTCCGAGATGGGACGAGATCGGGCGTGTTAAGGGTGGTATGGCCGTAAGCCATTATTGTGTGCAGACAGGGGCCTTTTAAAGATGTTATGCCCTTGATTCTGGCTGAATTTTTGGACATGTGAATATGTCTCTATATGATAAAAAAAAAAACATATGATCAAAAAAATGAAAAAGCTTACAGCACCTGGTATTCCCAGGCGGTCTCCCATCCAAGTACTAACCAGGCCCGACCCTGCTTAGCTTCCGAGATCGGACGAGATCAGGCGTGTTCAGGGTGGTATGGACGTAAGCTGTTATTGTGTGCAGACAGGGACCTTTTAAAGATCTCATGCCCTTGATTCTGGCTGAATTTTTGGACATGTGAATATGTCTCTATATGATAAAAAAAGAACATATGATCAAAAAAAATGAAAAAGCTTACAGCACCTGGTATTCCCAGGCGGTCTCCCATCCAAGTACTAACCAGGCCAGACGCTGCTTAGCTTCCGAGATCGGACAAGTTCAGGGTGGTATGTCCTTAATCCATTATTGTGTGCAGAAAGGTGCCTTTTAAAGATGTCATGCCCTTGATTCTGGCTGAATTTTTGGACATGTGAATATGTCTCTATATGATCAAAAAAAAACATATGATCAAAAAAATGAAAAAACTTACAGCACCTGGTATTCCCAGGCGGTCTCCCATCCAAGTACTAACCAGGTCCTACCCTGCTTAGCTTCCGAGATCGGACGAGATCAGGCGTGTTCAGGGTGGTATGGCCGTAAGCCATTATTGTGTGCAGACAGGGGCCTTTTAAAGATGTCATGCCCTTGATTCTGGCTGAATTTTTGGACATGTGAATATGTCTCTCTATGATAAAAAAAACCATATGATCAAAAAAATAAAAAAAGCATACAGCGTCTGGTATTCCCAGGCGGTCTCCCATCCAAGTACTAACCAGGCCCGACCCTGCTTAGCTTCCAAGATCGGACGAGTTCAGGGTGGTTTGGCCGTAAGCCATTATTGTGTGCAGAAAGGGGCCTTTTAAAGATGTCATGCCCTTGATTCTGGCTGAATTTTTGGACATGTGAATATGTCTCTATATGATAAAAAAAAAAACATATGATCAAAAAAATGAAACAGCTTACAGCATTTGGTATTCCACAGGCTGTCTCCCATCCAAGTACTAACCAGGCCCGACCCTGCTTAGCTTCCGAGATCGGACGAGATCGGGCGTGTTCAGGGTGGTATGGCCGTAAGCCATTATTGTGTGCAGACAGGGGCCTTTTAAAGATGTCATGCCCCTGATTCTGGCTGAATTTTTGGACATGTGAATATGTCTCTCTATGATAAAAAAAAAACACATGATCAAAAAAATGAAACAGCTTACAGCATCTGGTATTCCACAGGCAGTCTCCCATCCAAGTACTAACCAGGCACGACCCTGCTTAGTTTCCGAGATCGGACGAGATCGGACGAGTTCAGGGTGGTATGACCGTAAGCCATTATTGTGTGCAGAAAGGGGCCTTTTAAAGATGTCATGCCCTTGATTCTGGTTGAATTTTTGGACATGTGAATATGTCTCTATATGATAAAAAAAAATCATGTGATCAAAAAAAATTAAAAAGCTTACAGCACCTGGTATTCCCAGGCGGTCTACCATCCAAGTACTAACCAGGCCCGACCCTGCTTAGCTTCCGAGATTGGACGAGTTCAGGGTGTTATGTACTTAAGCCATTATTGTATGCAGAAAGGGGCCTTTTAAAGATGTCACGCCCTTGATTCTGGCTGAATTTTTGGACATGTGAATATGTCTCTATATGATAAAAAAAAAACATATGATCAAAAAAATGAAAAAGCTTACAGCGTCTGGTATTCCCAGGCGGTCTCCCATCCAAGTACTAACCAGGCACGACCCTACTTAGTTTCCGAGATCGGACGAGATCGGGCGTGTTAAGGGTGGTATGGCCGTAAGCCGTTATTGTGTGCAGAAAGGGGCCTTTTAAAGATGTCATGCCCTTGATTCTGGCTAAATTTTTGGACATGTGAATATGTCTCTATATGATAAAAAAAAAACATATGATCAAAAAAATGAAAAAGCTTACAGCGTCTGGTATTCCCAGGCGGTCTCCCATCCAAGTACTAACCAGGCACGACCCTACTTAGTTTCCGAGATCGGACGAGATCGGGCGTGTTAAGGGTGGTATGGCCGTAAGCCGTTATTGTGTGCAGAAAGGGGCCTTTTAAAGATGTCATGCCCTTGATTCTGGCTGAATTTTTGGACATGTGAATATGTCTCTATATGATAAAAAAAAAACATATGATCAAAAAAATGAAAAAGCTTACAGCACCTGGTATTCCCAGGTGGTCTCCCATCCAAGTACTAACCAGGCCCTACCCTGCTTAGCTTCCGAGATCGGACGAGATCAGGCGTGTTCA
>NW_026870342.1:192500-215000 GCF_963584025.1 Labrus mixtus
GTTCAGGTTGGTTTGGCCGTAAGCCATTATTGTGTGCAGAAAGGGGCCTTTTAAAGATGTCATGCCCTTGATTCTGGCTGAATTTTTGGACATGTGAATATGTCTCTATATGATAAAAAAAAACATATCATCAAAAAAATGAAAAAGCTTACAGCACCTGGTATTCCCAGGCGGTCTCCCATCCAAGTACTAACCAGGCCCGACCCTGCTTAGCTTCCGAGATCTGACGAGAACGGGCATGTTCAGGATGGTATGGCCATAAGCTGTTATTGTGTGCAGAAAGGGGCCTTTTAAAGATGTCATGCCCTTGATTCTGGCTGAATTTTTGGACATGTGAATATGTCTCTATATGATAAAAAAAAAACGTATGATCAAAAAAATGAAAAAGCTTACAGCACCTGGTATTCCCAGGCAGTCTCCCATCCAACTAGTAACCAGGCCCGACCCTGCTTAGCTTCCAAGATTGGATGAGTTCAGGGTTGTATGGCCGTAAGCCATTATTGTGTGCAGAAAGGGGCCTTTTAAAGATGTCATGCCCTTGATTCTGGCTGAATTTTAGGACATGTGAATATGTCTCTATATGATAAAAAAAAACATATGATCAAAAAAATGAAAAAGCTTACAGCACCTGGTATTCCCAGGCGGTCTCCCATTCAAGTACTAAACAGGCCCCACCCTGCTTAGCTTCCAAGATCGGACGAGTTCAGGGTGGTATGGCCATAAGCCATTATTGTGTGCAGAAAGGGGCCTTTTAAAGATGTCATGCCCTTGATTCTGGCTGAATTTTTGGACATGTGAATATGTCTCTCTATGATAAAAAAAAAACACATGATCAAAAAAATGAAAAGGCTTATAGCACCTGGTATTCCCAGGCGGTCTCCCATCCAAGTACTAACCAGGCCCGACCCTGCTTAGCTTCCGAGATCTGACGAGATCGGGCGTGTTCAGGGTGGTATGGCCATAAGTCATTATTGTATGCAGAAAGGGGCCTTTTAAAGATGTCATTTCCTTGATTCTGGCTGAATTTTTGGACATGTGAATATGTCTCTATATGATAAAAAAAAACATATCATCAAAAAAATGAAAAAGCTTACAGCACCTGGTATTCCCAGGCGGTCTCCCATCCAAGTACTAACCAGGCCCGACCCTGCTTGGCTTCCGAGATCGGACGAGATCGGGCTTGTTCAGGGTGGTATGGCCGTAAGCCATTATTGTGTGCAGAAAGGGGCCTTTTAAAGATGTCATGCCCTTGATTCTGGCTGAATTTTTGGACATGTGAATATGTCTCTATATGATAAAAAAAAACATATGATCAAACAAAATGAAAAAGCTTACAGCACCTGGTATTCCCAGTCTGTCTCCCATCCAAGTACTAACCATGCCCGACCCTGCTTAGCTTCTGAGATCGGACGAGATCGGGTGTGTTCAGGGTGGTATGGCTGTAAGCCATTATTGTGTGCAGAAAGGGGCCTTATAAAGATGTCATGCCCTTGATTCTGGCTGAATTTTTGGACATGTGAATATGTCTCTATATGATAAAAAAAAACATATGATCAAAAAAATGAAAAAGCTTACAGCACCTGGTATTCCCAGGCGGTCTCCCATCCAAGTACTAACCAGGCCTGACCTTGCTTAGCTTCCGAGATCGGGCGTGTTCAGGGTGGTATGGCCGTAAGCCATTATTGTGTGCAGACAGGGGCCTTTTAAAGATGTCATGCCCTTGATTCTGGATGAATTTTTGGACATGTGAATATGTCTCTATATGATAAAAAAAACATATGATCAAAAAAAATGAAAAAGCTTACAGCACCTGGTATTCCCAGGCGGTCTCCCATCCAAGTACTAACCAGGCCCGACCCTGCTTAGCTTCCGAGATCAGACGAGATCGGGCGTGTTCAGGGTGGTATGGCCGTAAGCCATTATTGTATGCAGAAAGGGGCCTTTTAAAGATGTCATGCCCTTGATTCTGGCTGAATTTTTGGACATGTGAATATGTCTCTATATGATAAAAAAAAAACATATGATCAAAAAAATGAAAAAACTTACAGCACCTGGTATTCCCAGGCGGTCTCCCATCCAAGTACTAACCAGGCCCTACCCTGCTTAGCTTCCGAGATCGGGCGTGTTCAGGGTGGTATGGCCGTAAGCCATTATTGTGTGCAGAAAGGGGCCTTTTAAAGATGTCATGCCCTTGATTCTGGCTGAATTTTTGGACATGTGAATATGTCTCTATATGATAAAAAAAAACATATGATCAAAAAAATGAAAAAGCTTACAGCACCTGGTATTCCCAGGCGGACTCCCATCCAAGTACTAACCAGGCCCGACCCTGCATAGCTTCCGAGATCGGACGAGATCGGGCGTGTTCAGGGTGGTATGGCCGTAAGCCATTATTGTGTGCAGAAAGGGGCCTTTTAAAGATGTCATGCCCTTGATTCTGGCTAAATTTTTGGACATGTGAATATGTCTCTATATGATAAAAAAAAAACATATGATCAAAAAAATGAAAAAGCTTACAGCGTCTGGTATTCCCAGGCGGTCTCCCATCCAAGTACTAAGCAGGCACGACCCTACTTAGTTTCCGAGATCGGACGAGATCGGGCGTGTTAAGGGTGGTATGGCCGTAAGCTGTTATTGTGTGCAGAAAGGGGCCTTTTAAAGATGTCATGCCCTTGATTCTGGCTGAATTTTTGGACATGTGAATATGTCTCTATATGATAAAAAAAAAACATATGATCAAAAAAATGAAAAAGCTTACAGCACCTGGTATTCCCAGGCGGTCTCCCATCCAGGTTCTAACCAGGCCCTACCCTACTTAGCTTCCGAGATCGGACGAGATCAGGCGTGTTCAGGGTGGTATGGCCATAAGCCATTATTGTGTGCAGACAGGGGCCTTTTAAAGATGTCATGCCCTTGATTCTGGCTGAATTTTTGGACATGTGAATATGTCTCTATATGATAAAAAAAAACATATGATCAAAAAAATGAAAATGCTTACAGCACCTGGTATTCCCAGGTGGTCTCCCATCCAAGTACTATCCAGGCCCGACCCTGCTTAGCTTCCGAGATCGGACGAGATCGGGCGTGTTCAGGGTGGTATGGCCGTAAGCCATTATTGTGTGCAGACAGGGGCCTTTTAAAGATGTCATGCCCTTGATTCTGGCTGAATTTGTGGACATGTGAATATGTCTCTCTATGATAAAAAAAACATATGATCAAAAAAATAAAAAAGCTTACAGCATCTGGTATTCCCAGGCGGTCCCCCATTCAAGTACTAACCAGGCCCGACCCTGCTTAGCTTCCGAGATGGGACGAGATCGGGCGTGTTAAGGGTGGTATGGCCGTAAGCCATTATTGTGTGCAGACAGGGGCCTTTTAAAGATGTTATGCCCTTGATTCTGGCTGAATTTTTGGACATGTGAATATGTCTCTATATGATCAAAAAAAAAACATATGATCAAAAAAATGAAAAAGCTTACAGCACCTGGTATTCCCAGGCGGTCTCCCATCCAAGTACTAACCAGGCCCGACCCTGCTTAGCTTCCGAGATCGGACGAGATCAGGTGTGTTCAGGGTGGTATGGCCGTAAGCTGTTATTGTGTGCAGACAGGGGCCTTTTAAAGATCTCATGCCCTTGATTCTGGCTGAATTTTTGGACATGTGAATATGTCTCTATATGATAAAAAAAGAACATATGATCAAAAAAAATGAAAAAGCTTACAGCACCTGGTATTCCCAGGCGGTCTCCCATCCAAGTACTAACCAGGCCTGACCTTGCTTAGCTTCCGAGATCGGTCGTATTCAGGGTGGTATGGCCGTAAGCCATTATTGTGTGCAGACAGGGGCCTTTTAAAGATGTCATGCCCTTGATTCTGGCTGAATTTTTGGACATGTGAATATGTCTCTATATGATAAAAAAAAACATATGATCAAAAAAATGAAAAAGCTTACAGCACCTGGTATTCCCAGGCGGACTCCCATCCAAGTACTAACCAGGCCCGACCCTGCATAGCTTCCGAGATCGGACGAGATCGGGCGTGTTCAGGGTGGTATGGCCGTAAGCCATTATTGTGTGCAGAAAGGGGCCTTTTAAAGATGTCATGCCCTTGATTCTGGCTAAATTTTTGGACATGTGAATATGTCTCTATATGATAAAAAAAAAACATATGATCAAAAAAATGAAAAAGCTTACAGCGTCTGGTATTCCCAGGCGGTCTCCCATCCAAGTACTAAGCAGGCACGACCCTACTTAGTTTCCGAGATCGGACGAGATCGGGCGTGTTAAGGGTGGTATGGCCGTAAGCTGTTATTGTGTGCAGAAAGGGGCCTTTTAAAGATGTCATGCCCTTGATTCTGGCTGAATTTTTGGACATGTGAATATGTCTCTATATGATAAAAAAAAAACATATGATCAAAAAAATGAAAAAGCTTACAGCACCTGGTATTCCCAGGCGGTCTCCCATCCAGGTTCTAACCAGGCCCTACCCTACTTAGCTTCCGAGATCGGACGAGATCAGGCGTGTTCAGGGTGGTATGGCCATAAGCCATTATTGTGTGCAGACAGGGGCCTTTTAAAGATGTCATGCCCTTGATTCTGGCTGAATTTTTGGACATGTGAATATGTCTCTATATGATAAAAAAAAACATATGATCAAAAAAATGAAAATGCTTACAGCACCTGGTATTCCCAGGTGGTCTCCCATCCAAGTACTATCCAGGCCCGACCCTGCTTAGCTTCCGAGATCGGACGAGATCGGGCGTGTTCAGGGTGGTATGGCCGTAAGCCATTATTGTGTGCAGACAGGGGCCTTTTAAAGATGTCATGCCCTTGATTCTGGCTGAATTTGTGGACATGTGAATATGTCTCTCTATGATAAAAAAAACATATGATCAAAAAAATAAAAAAGCTTACAGCATCTGGTATTCCCAGGCGGTCCCCCATTCAAGTACTAACCAGGCCCGACCCTGCTTAGCTTCCGAGATGGGACGAGATCGGGCGTGTTAAGGGTGGTATGGCCGTAAGCCATTATTGTGTGCAGACAGGGGCCTTTTAAAGATGTTATGCCCTTGATTCTGGCTGAATTTTTGGACATGTGAATATGTCTCTATATGATCAAAAAAAAAACATATGATCAAAAAAATGAAAAAGCTTACAGCACCTGGTATTCCCAGGCGGTCTCCCATCCAAGTACTAACCAGGCCCGACCCTGCTTAGCTTCCGAGATCGGACGAGATCAGGTGTGTTCAGGGTGGTATGGCCGTAAGCTGTTATTGTGTGCAGACAGGGGCCTTTTAAAGATCTCATGCCCTTGATTCTGGCTGAATTTTTGGACATGTGAATATGTCTCTATATGATAAAAAAAGAACATATGATCAAAAAAAATGAAAAAGCTTACAGCACCTGGTATTCCCAGGCGGTCTCCCATCCAAGTACTAACCAGGCCTGACCTTGCTTAGCTTCCGAGATCGGTCGTATTCAGGGTGGTATGGCCGTAAGCCATTATTGTGTGCAGACAGGGGCCTTTTAAAGATGTCATGCCCTTGATTCTGGCTGAATTTTTGGACATGTGAATATGTCTCTATATGATAAAAAAAAACATATGATCAAAAAAAATGAAAAAGCTTACAGCGTCTGGTATTCCCAGGCGGTCTCCCATCCAAGTACTAACCAGGCACGACCCTACTTAGTTTCCGAGATCGGACGAGATCGGGCGTGTTAAGGGTGGTATGGCCGTAAGCTGTTATTGTGTGCAGAAAGGGGCCTTTTAAAGATGTCATGCCCTTGATTCTGGCTGAATTTTTGGACATGTGAATATGTCTCTATATGATAAAAAAAAAACATATGATCAAAAAAATGAAAAAGCTTACAGCACCTGGTATTCCCAGGCGGTCTCCCATCCAAGTACTAACCAGGCCCTACCCTGCTTAGCTTCCGAGATCGGACGAGATCAGGCGTGTTCAGGGTGGTATGGCCATAAGCCATTATTGTGTGCAGACAGGGGCCTTTTAAAGATGTCATGCCCTTGATTCTGGCTGAATTTTTGGACATGTGAATATGTCTCTATATGATAAAAAAAAACATATGATCAAAAAAATGAAAACGCTTACAGCACCTGGTATTCCCAGGTGGTCTCCCATCCAAGTACTAACCAGGCCCGACCCTGCTTAGCTTCCGAGATCGGACGAGATCGGGCGTGTTCAGGGTGGTATGGCCGTAAGCCATTATTGTATGCAGAAAGGGGCCTTTTAAAGATGTCATGCCCTTGATTCTGGCTGAATTTTTGGACATGTGAATATGTCTCTATATGATAAAAAAAAAAACATATGATCAAAAAAATGAAAAAACTTACAGCACCTGGTATTCCCAGGCGGTCTTCCATCCAATTACTAACCAGGCCCTACCCTGCTTAGCTTCCGAGATCGGACGAGATCAGGCGTGTTCAGGGTGGTATGGCCGTAAGCCATTATTGTGTGCAGAGAGGGGCCTTTTAAGGATGTCATGCCCTTGATTCTGGCTGAATTTTTGGACATGTGAATATGTCTCTATATGATAAAAAAAAACATATGATCAAAAAAATGAAAAAGCTTACAGCACCTGGTATTCCCAGGCGGTCTCCCATCCAAGTACTAACCAGGCCCTACCCTGATTAGCTTCAGAGATCGGACGAGATCGGGCGTGTTCAGGGTGGTATGGCCATAAGCCATTATTGTGTGCAGACAGGGGCCTTTTAAAGATGTCATGCCCTTGATTCTGGCTGAATTTTTGGACATGTGAATATGTCTTTATATGATAAAAAAAAACATATGATCAAAAAAATGAAAACGCTTACAGCACCTGGTATTCCCAGGCGGTCTCCCATCCAAGTACTAACCAGGCCCGACCCTGCTTAGCTTCCGAGATCAGACGAGATCGGGCGTGTTCAGGGTGGTATGGCCGTAAGCCATTATTGTATGCAGAAAGGGGCCTTTTAAAGATGTCATGCCCTTGATTCTGGCTGAATTTTTGGACATGTGAATATGTCTCTATATGATAAAAAAAAAACATATGATCAAAAAAATGAAAAAACTTACAGCACCTGGTATTCCCAGGCGGTCTCCCATCCAAGTACTAACCAGGCACTACCCTGCTTAGCTTCCGAGATCGGGCGTGTTCAGGGTGGTATGGCCGTAAGCCATTATTGTGTGCAGAAAGGGGCCTTTTAAAGATGTCATGCCCTTGATTCTGGCTGAATTTTTGGACATGTGAATATGTCTCTATATGATAAAAAAAAACATATGATCAAAAAAATGAAAAAGCTTACAGCACCTGGTATTCCCAGGCGGACTCCCATCCAAGTACTAACCAGGCCCGACCCTGCATAGCTTCCGAGATCGGACGAGATCGGGCGTGTTCAGGGTGGTATGGCCGTAAGCCATTATTGTGTGCAGAAAGGGGCCTTTTAAAGATGTCATGCCCTTGATTCTGGCTAAATTTTTGGACATGTGAATATGTCTCTATATGATAAAAAAAAAACATATGATCAAAAAAATGAAAAAGCTTACAGCGTCTGGTATTCCCAGGCGGTCTCCCATCCAAGTACTAAGCAGGCACGACCCTACTTAGTTTCCGAGATCGGACGAGATCGGGCGTGTTAAGGGTGGTATGGCCGTAAGCCATTATTTTGAGCAGACAGGGGCCTTTTAAAGATGTCATGCCCTTGATTCTGGCTGAATTTTTGGACATGTGAATATGTCTCTATATGATAAAAAAAAAACATATGATCAAAAAAATGAAAAAGCTTACAGCACCTGGTATTCCCAGGCGGTCTCCCATCCAGGTTCTAACCAGGCCCTACCCTACTTAGCTTCCGAGATCGGACGAGATCAGGCGTGTTCAGGGTGGTATGGCCATAAGCCATTATTGTGTGCAGACAGGGGCCTTTTAAAGATGTCATGCCCTTGATTCTGGCTGAATTTTTGGACATGTGAATATGTCTCTATATGATAAAAAAAACCATATGATCAAAAAAATGAAAATGCTTACAGCACCTGGTATTCCCAGGTGGTCTCCCATCCAAGTACTATCCAGGCCCGACCCTGCTTAGCTTCCGAGATCGGGCGTGTTTTTTTTTTTTTTATCTTTTATTATCAAAATTACAAAAACATTTATAATGCTTTCACATCATTTACAACAAATGCTATTATAATACATACACCCTCTAAATTAAACCTCCCCTCTGACGCAAACGGCACCCTAAAAACAATAAAAACATAGCATCAGAAAAAAAAACTCAAATCACCCCTGATACCCCCAACTCATGACAACTCTTCTGAGTCCCTCCCCCAAAGCAAACACCCCTCTGAAAACAAACCACAAAAACATACAAAAACCCCACAGTATTCTCAAAAAACCACTGAGAAAAAAAAAACCCAAATCAAATCACCCATTTTCCCCATGACCAAAAAAGAAGCCCTCGTACCAAAAAAACCAAAAACAAAATAATTTAGACATCCCACATAATTCCCTCCTCGTTTACTCTACACACATTCGCACCTTCCACAAACATTCTCACAAACTCACTCTCATTCGCTATGTACAGTAATTTAAGATGTGCTTTCCATTCATTCACAAACATTCTCCACACATTCATTTTCTTACTTTCATACAGTGCATAATTCCTCCTGTTAAAAACCGCTTTTCTTGCAAAAGCCAAAATTATATTCATTACATTGTGATTTTTTTGTTTTGTTCCCACCCCCAACAACACCGACAATTCCCACCCCCTTTCATTCCAACACTCATTCTTACTGCATTTCCTCAACATTTCTCTTATTTTTCCCCAAAAATAAACCAATTCCCCACACGTAACAAACAAATGTATTAAATCCTCATCCGTACTTTCACATACACAACACTTTCTTTCATACCTCTCCTTATGGATCTGATGCAGGACGATGCAGGTGAAGATCCTCCTGTGCCTCAGTTTGAAATCTAGGTCAAATATTGCATGTGGTGTATGCGGAATGTTAATGTTCTTCCATATCATGTTGCTTGTTATGTCCGGGTATGTGTCTGTCCATTTTACTTCGGATGTGGGTTTCTGTATTCTATGTGTGATTGCGCACCTATACCAAATTTTTGTAGTGACATCTATAATGTTGTGTTTCTTCTCCCCTAGGCACAGGGAGATCCCCCCCACATCGTCCTGCATCACTCCCTCCTTCTCTTTTAATTAATTTTTCCCATTCGCTCGACAAAGACAATTTTACATTTGCAAACACTCCCTCAATCACATCCTTTCTGCACACACACCCTTTATTTTTTAAACCCCTCACCACCATTTGTAAATCAAAATCCCCCCCACAGTTCAGTAAATCCCTTATTCTAATATATCCCGCTTTCGACATAGCTTCACACTTAATTACCCTCTCCCCATTTTTAAAATACGGGCTCGAGAGGAAGGGCAGTCGTAGCACTGACCCTCTCGTTCCGCACTCTGGTACAGTCCAGGATGAAACCTGATACCACGCACTGAGTACTTCCTGGAAAAACCGTGGCAAGTGTTTAAATGAATCCGGGTTATTGATCTGGTACAGGTTGTCCTCGTTGTAGAGTCCAAAACTGCACAGATATTGTTTGAAGTGGTTTTTCCAAACTACGTTCCGGTTCTGGTCCATAAATTTGCCTATCAATTTGACTCTTAGTGCTACTTTTTTTGTAAGTAAATCAATCAAAGCTAGCCCCCCCTGATCTTTAGCCCCTATTATTGTTTTGTGAGCTATACTCGCTGCTTTGTTTTTCCAAATAAAGTCCCTAATGGTCTTTGAAATCTCCTTAAAGGCCCAGTCCGGAAGCGTACAAGTACTCAGCGCATGATTCACTTTGGACAACACAAGAGCATTTGTTACGGCTACCCTTCCTCTCAACAATAGACCCCTCGCTTTCCACAAATTCAATGTTTTTTTAATTTTACCCACCACCTCATTCCATGTTATATCATCACATTCATTCTCATTTTTCCCCATATTCACTCCCAACACTTTTCTTCTCTCACACACCGTTTTAAATCCCCACTTGTTAACTAGATTGGATTCCTTACCTAGTAACA
Organism: Labrus mixtus; assembly: GCF_963584025.1. NCBI lineage: Eukaryota > Metazoa > Chordata > Actinopteri > Labriformes > Labridae > Labrus > Labrus mixtus. The sequence goes on from NW_026870342.1 coordinate 202,589, forward strand.
TAATTTCTGACTTATTTTCATTTACTTTTGCCCCAGATGCTCTTTCATAAGTTTGTACATGTTTTAATATTAATTTTATATCCTCCTCTCCTTTTACCATTATATTCACGTCATCTGCATACTGTATTATTTTTACGTTTTCCTTACCTATACCTTTTATGTTTACGTCTTCCGATATCAGTGCTGCCAGCGGCTCTGCTACCAAGCTGTACAACAGCGCTGACATCGGACATCCTTGTCTCACTGACCTTGATATTTTAAAAGAATCAGTTAGTTCCCCGTTACATTTTATCTTGCTTTCCGCTCCTGTATACAACATATTTATCCATTCTCTCATTCTCTCTCCGAATCCAAACTTCTCTAACACCTTCCCCATGAACCCGTGATCTACTCTGTCAAAAGCTTTATTTAAATCAATCCCTAGCCATATTCCCCCCTCCCCTTCCATATCCCTGACCGTCTGTTTTATTGAAATGATTGAGTCTGCTATGTCTCTGTTTGGTATACTGTATGATTGTGTTTGTTCTATGATTGTTCCTATTACCTCCCTGATTCTATTGGCTATTGTTTTCGCTATGATTTTGTAGTCTGTGTTGAGTAGGCTGATTGGTCTGTAGTTGTCCAGATTTTTATTGTCCCCCTTGTTTTTGTAAAAAATAGTAACCACCCCTTCCCCTAAACTTTTTGGTATATGTTTCACTTTTTCCATATATTTACTCAATTTGTTCACCAAGGGCACCAGCTGCTCTTTGAAAGCTTGGTAGAATTCCGCAGTTAGGCCATCGCTCCCAGGACTTTTGTTTTTGTTTAACCCCTCTAAAGCACTTCTGATTTCTCCCTCTGTAAACTCACAATCACACCACATTTTATCGTCCTCGCTTAGTTTTTTCTTTAAGGCACCCAAAGCTCTGTTCACACTCACGCTATCACACTCCTGTCTCGAAAACAGGCTTTCATAATAGCCCTTTACTATTTCTAAAATTCCCTTTTTATCTGTCACACTTTTACCTGCTTCATTTAATAATTCGTTTATTTCTGTTCTTTTTTGTTTTTGTTTTTCCAGACCTAAAAAAAAGGCTGTACTCCTCTCCCCCTCATACATATATTGTATTTTACTCCTAATGGCTGCACCCTTACTCTTTTTAAGTTCAATCACTCCCAACTGTTCTTTTAAATGTATGTATTTTTCGACATCTACATTATCTACACTGTCAAGCGATGCTATTTCCTCACTTAGTTGTTTTCTCAAATTCTCTTCCTTTCTATTTTCTCTCCACTTTTTCTCTTTACTATAATTGATACACTTTTTTTTAATTCTGACTTTTACACTATCCCACCACACATTCATATCTTCACTCTCATTCCACTCATATCCCACATCATTCAACAATCTTTCCATACTTTTCACAAACATTCCATCATCCAGCAAGCTTGCATTAAAGCACCATATCCCTCCTTTACGTACATTCGTTTCTTTTCTAAACGTGATTTCTATTCCAGCGTGATCGCTCCACATATTAGTTTTATATTCAACTTCTTTAATCCACCTCACTACCTCGCATGTCACCAAAGCATAATCTATTCTAGATTGTTTTAATCTATTTAGTACAATTTGTCTCCTGGAGAACACCCTCTCCCATGGATGTAGCAATCTCCAAATATCAATGCATTGTTTCGTTATCATTATATCTTTAAGTGTCCCCCTGCTCACATCCCCCTTAAACACATTATTTTTTGACACATCGGTGGGTGTCATCGCCACATTAAAGTCACCGATTATTATACAATTCCTTTCCCACCATTTGCTTATTGCAATGAAGAATGTTTTCCTTTCTTTTTCTCCATTCGGTGCATATATATTTATGATTCTTATATTTTTCGTTTCATACACACAGTCTATTACTATTATTCTTCCTTCTTTGTCTCCATAAACCAAATTTACCCCTGTTACCCGACCCGTTTTGACTAAAACCGCCACTCCTCTCGCCCTCGACGTGCCATTGGAGCAGAAAATATGGCCCACAAAGTCTTTTTTTATGTCTTCCACCAGGGAATCATCCCGCCTGGTCTCCTGCAGGCACAAAACGTCATTCTGCAAGGAAAGAATCGCATGTCTTTTTTCTTTGTTCCTTAGTCCATTCACGTTAATCGAAAATAAATTAAAGGCCATTATCATAAAAATAAAAACAAAAAAAACGGATTTACAGGGGTTATTGTCAGTCATTATTTGTCCTTACATTTCAATTTTTTCACCAACTTTTTTCGTTGTCCAAGACTTAGTCTTTTTTGCGCACTCGCCAGTTCACCCACATCCATTTCGCTGTCCGTTTCATTGGGACTGGTGCTTTTACCCGTATTATTTAGCGTGATTTTTCTCCCTCCCGCCTGTCCAACACCACTCTCAGGCATCTCCCTCCCCTCTGTGCTCATGCTTACCCCCGGGTCTTCTGCCACGTCCCTTCCGTCTCCTTTTTTCCCTCTCTCGCTCGTTTTTCGCTGCTTCTGCTGTCCTCCCTCTCCAGCCAGCTCCGGCGTCTCCAGCTCGCACTCTGACGCCCGTTCTCCTCCGCTCTCTCTGCTCTGCTCCATTTCTCCGTCACTGTTCTCGTCTTCTCTGATCTCCTTCCTGCTTGCTCCGATCACCTCCTTCTCCTCCGCCTCCTCCTCGTACACCTCCTCCGCCTCGTCTTCATCCTCGTACACCTCCTCCACCTCGTTCTTGCTCTCCTCTCCGTTCTCACACTCACATTCATTTTCTCTTTTTTTACAGTTTGTGCATTTTGTGCTGTTCGCGCTGCACTCTCGCGCAAAGTGTCCCTGCACCCCACAGTTGTGGCACATAAATTCTGGACACTCTCTCAGGATGTGTCCCTGCTGGATGCACATCCTGCACACTTTTTGTTGTCTATCATGTATTACTCTAAAGTATTCGTTCCCCATCACAGTGTTAAACTTTGTGGAGTAAGGGAGTGACTGTACCTGGTCATTAAATCTGACCCGGACAAACCTCGTTCCGTCAGCTATCATTGTTCCAGGCCACATTCTGCGTTTTATTGGTGATGTCGGTTTCACTCCCCATCCCGTCAGCTTCCAAACTATTTCCTCATCTGTGATATACGCTGGCAGGTTTAAAAAAGACACCATCAGCTCATCATTATTTAGTTCTCTCGCCACGACTCTGGTCTCTCCGATCTTAAATCCATCCAGCAGCCTTTCCTTTCCTTTAATGTTGCTCACCGTCACCTCCAGTTTTTCAGGTCCCAGGGTTCTGCACGCCAGCAGGCCCCCACAGATCATTTTTATGTTGCTCATGACGTGATTTAGAGGAACTTTGTCTCCCACCATTTCAATGTTTAGTGTTAGTTTTCTCTCAAAAGACACTTTTGCTTCCTCTTTTTCTGCTCTCTCGCCACCTCTCCCATTCTCTGCATGCGGAGCAATCAGCCCGCCGCTCCTCTCTCTTCCTCTCTCTCCGTCATCCATTCCGTTCCCTGTTTCATTTGCCGTTTTCATCCGTCCTTTTTGTCCGTCGTTCTTCTCGTTGTCGTTTAATCCATTCCTTTGTTTCAGTGCCAAGTTTGTTTGTTCACGTTGTTGTCCGTTCTCTTTTCCTTTTTCCATCTCTCCAGTCCGTGGTCCTGTCATCTTTGTGATCCGTCCGTGTGAGTTTGCTCGCGACATACGAGCAAACATTCACAAAAAACAAAAATTCTTCACAAAATTGTGGAAAAAAAAACAGGAAAAAAGGTGAAAAGAAAAACGATCCCCCTAACAGTCAGTGACTGCTGGGGGACATTCACTCACAATCTGAGGTATTTAAATAAATCCAAAGCGCATCCAAAAAACAAACAAATTAGTCCAGCTGTCCTGCTCAGTACTGACACGTCAGCTCTCCTTCAGCACCACACAAACTCTGACAGCAAAAGGGGCGTGTTCAGGGTGGTATGGCCGTAAGCCATTATTGTGTGCAGAAAGGGGCCTTTTAAAGATGTCATGCCCTTGATTCTGGCTGAATTTTTGGACATGTGAATATGTCTCTCTATGATTAAAAAAAAAAACATATGATCAAAAAAATGAAAAACCTTACAGCACCTGGTATTCCCAGGCGGTCTCCCATCCAAGTACTAACCAGACACGACCCTGCTTAGCTTCCGAGATCGGACGAGATCGGGCGTGTTAAGGGTGGTATGGCTGTAAGCCATTATTGTGTGCAGAAAGGGGCCTTTTAAAGATGTCATGCCCTTGATTCTGGCTGAATTTTTGGACATGTGAATATGTCTCTATATGATAAAAAAAAACATATGATCAAAAAAATGAAAAAGCTTGCAGCACCTGGTATTCCCAGGCGGTCTCCCATCCAAGTCCTAACCAGGCCCCACCATGCTTACCTTCCGAGATCGGACGAGTTCAGGGTTGTATGGCCGTAAGCCATTACTGTGTGCAGAAAGGGGCCTTTTAAAGATGTCATGCCCTTGATTCTGGCTGAATTTTTGGACATGTGAATATGTCTCTATATGATAAAAAAAAAACATATGATCAAAAAAATGAAAAACCTTAAAGCACCTGGTATTCCCAGGCGGTCTCACATCCAAGTACTAACCAGGCCCGACCCTGCTTAGTTTCTGAGATCAGACAAGATCGGGCGTGTTCAGGGTGGTATGGCCGTAAGCCATTATTGTGTGCAGACAGGGGCCTTTTAAACATGTCATGCCCTTGATTCTGGCTGAATTTTTGGACATGTGAATATGTCTCTATATGATAAAAAAAAACATATGATCAAAAAAAATGAAAAAGCTTACAGCACCTGGTATTCCCAGGCGGTCTCCCATCCAAGTAATAACCAGGCCCGACTCTGCTTAGCTTCCAATATCGGACGAGTTCAGGGTGGTATGGCCGTAAGCCATTATTGTGTGCAGACAGGGGCCTTTTAAACATGTCATGCCTTTGATTCTGCCTGAATTTTTGGACATGTGAATATGTCTCTATATGATAAAAAAAAAAAACATATGATCAAAAAAATGAAAAAGCTTACAGCACATGGTATTCCCAGGTGGTCTCCCATCCAAGTACTAACCAGGCCCGACCCTGCTTAGTTTCCAAGATCGGACGAGATCGGGCTTGTTCAGGGTGGTATGGCCGTAAGCCATTATTGTGTGCAGAAAGGGGCCGTTTAAAGATGTCATGCCCTTGATTCTGGCTGAATTTTTGTACATGTGAATATGTCTCCATATGATAAAAAAAAAAAACATATGATCAAAAAAATGAAAAAGCTTACAGCAACTGGTATTCCCAGGCTGTCTCCCACACAAGTACTAACCAGACCCGACACTGCTTAGCTTCCGAGATCGGACAAGTTCAGGGTGGTATGGCCTTAAGCCATTATTGTGTGCAGAAAGGGGCCTTTTAAAGATGTCATTCCCTTGATTCTGGCTGAATTTTTGGACATGTGAATATGTCTCCATATGATAAAAAAAAAACATATGATCAAAAAAATGAAAAAGCTTACAGCACCTGGTATTCCCAGGCGGTCTCCCATCCAAGTACTATCCAGGCCCGACCCTGCTTAGCTTCTGAGATCGGACGAGATCGGGCGTGTTCAGGGTGGTATGGCCGTAAGCCATTATTGTGTGCAGACAGGGGCCTTTTAAAGATGTCATGCCCTTGATTCTGGCTGAATTTTTGGACATGTGAATATGTCTCTATATGATCAAAAAAAACACATGATCAAAAAAATGAAAAAGCTTACAGCACCTGGTATTCCCAGGTGGTCTCCCATCCAAGTACTAACCAGGCCCGACCCTGCTTAGCTTCCGAGATCAGACGAGATCGGCGTGTTCAGGGTGTTATGGCCGTAAGCCATTATTGTGTGCAGAAAGGGGCCTTTTAAAGATGTCATGCCCTTGATTCTGGCTGAATTTTTGGACATGTGAATATGTCTCTATATGATAAAAAAAAAACATATGATCAAAAAAAATGAAAAAGCTTACAGCACATGGTATTCCCAGGCGGTCTCCCATCCAAGTAATAACCAGGCCCGACTCTGCTTAGCTTCCAATATCGGACGAGTTTTTTTTTTTTTTTATCTTTTATTATCAAAATTACAAAAACATTTATAATTCTTTCACATCATTTACAACAAATGCTATTACAATACATACACCCTCTAAATTAAACCTCCCCTCTGACGCAAAGGGCACCCTAAAAACAATAAAAACATAGCATCAGAAAAAAAACTCAAACCACCCCTGATACCCCCAACTCATGACAACTCTTCTGAGTCCCTCCCCCAAAGCAAACACCCCTCTGAAAACAAACCACAAAAACATACAAAAACCCCACAGTATTCTCAAAAAACCACTGAGAAAAAAAAAAACCCAAATCAAATCACCCATTTTCCCCATGACCAAAAAAGAAGCCCTCGTACCAAAAAACCCAAAAACAAAATAATTTAGACATCCCACATAATTCCCTCCTCGTTTACTCTACACACATTCGCACCTTCCACAAACATTCTCACAAACTCACTCTCATTCGCTATGTACAGCAATTTAAGATGTGCTTTCCATTCATTCACAAACATTCTCCACACATTCATTTTCTTACTTTCATACAGTGCATATTTCCTCCTGTTAAAAACCGCTTTTCTTGCAAAAGCTAAAATTATATTCATTACATTGTGATTTTTTTGTTTTGTTCCCACCCCCAACAACACCGACAATTCCCACCCCCTTTCATTCCAACACTCATTCTTACTGCATTTCCCCAACATTTCTCTTATTTTTCCCCAAAAATAAACCAATTCCCCACACGTAACAAACAAATGTATTAAATCCTCATCCGTACTTTCACATACACAACACTTTCTTTCATACCTCTCCTTATGGATCTGATGCAGGACGATGCAGGTGAAGATCCTCCTGTGCCTCAGTTTGAAATCTAGGTCAAATATTGCATGTGGTGTATGCGGAATGTTAATGTTCTTCCATATCATGTTGCTTGTTATGTCCGGGTATGTGTCTGTCCATTTTACTTCGGATGTGGGTTTCTGTATTCTATGTGTGATTGCGCATCTATACCAAATTTTTGTAGTGACATCTATAATGTTGTGTTTCTTCTCCCCTAGGCACAGGGAGATCCCCCCCACATCGTCCCGCATCACTCCCTCCTTCTCTTTGATTAATTTTTCCCATTCGCTCGACAAAGACAATTTTACATTTGCAAACACTCCCTCAATCACATCCTTTCTGCACACACACCCTTTATTTTTTAAACCCCTCACCACCATTTGTAAATCAAAATCCCCCCCACAGTTCAGTAAATCCCTTATTCTAATATATCCCGCTTTCGACATAGCTTCACACTTAATTACCCTCTCCCCATTTTTAAAATACGGGCTCGAGAGGAAGGGCAGTCGTAGCACTGACCCTCTCGTTCCGCACTCTGGTACAGTCCAGGCTGAAACCTGATACCACGCACTGAGTACTTCCTGGAAAAACCGTGGCAAGTGTTTAAATGAATCTGGGTTATTGATCTGGTACAGGTTGTCCTCGTTGTAGAGTCCAAAACTGCACAGATATTGTTTGAAGTGATTTTTCCAAACTACGTTCCGGTTCTGGTCCATAAATTTGCCTATCAATTTGACTCTTAGTGCTACTTTTTTTGTAAGTAAATCAATCAAAGCTAGCCCCCCCTGATCTTTAGCCCCTATTATTGTTTTGTGAGCTATACTCGCTGCTTTGTTTTTCCAAATAAAGTCCCTAATGGTCTTTGAAATCTCCTTAAAGGCCCAGTCCGGAAGCGTACAAGTACTCATCGCATGATTCACTTTGGACAACACGAGAGCATTTGTTACAGCTACCCTTCCTCTCAACAATAGACCCCTCGCTTTCCACAAATTCAATGTTTTTTTTAATTTTACCCACCACCTCTTTCCATGTTACATCATCACATTCATTCTCATTTTTCCCCATATTCACTCCCAACACTTTTCTTCTCTCACACACCGTTTTAAATCCCCACTTATTAACTAGATTGGATTCCTTACCTAGTAACATAATTTCTGACTTATTTTCATTTACTTTTGCCCCAGATGCTCTTTCATAAGTTTGTACATGTTTTAATATCAATTCTATATCCTCCTCTCCTTTTACCATTATATTCACGTCATCTGCATACTGTATTATTTTTACGTTTTCCTTACCTATACCTTTTATGTTTACGTCTTCCGATATCAGTGCTGCCAGCGGCTCTGCTACCAAGCTGTACAACAGCGCTGACATCGGACATCCTTGTCTCACTGACCTTGATATTTTAAAAGAATCAGTTAGTTCCCCGTTACATTTTATCTTGCTTTCCGCTCCTGTATACAACATATTTATCCATTCTCTCATTCTCTCCCCGAATCCAAACTTCTCTAACACCTTCCCCATGAACCCGTGATCTACTCTGTCAAAAGCTTTATTTAAATCAATCCCTAGCCATATTCCCCCCTCCCCTTCCATATCCCTGACCGTCTGTTTTATTGAAATGATTGAGTCTGCTATGTCTCTGTTTGGTATACTGTATGATTGTGTTTGTTCTATGATTGTTCCTATTACCTCCCTGATTCTATTGGCTATTGTTTTCGCTATGATTTTGTAGTCTGTGTTGAGTAGGCTGATTGGTCTGTAGTTGTCCAGATTTTTATTGTCCCCCTTGTTTTTGTAAAAAATAGTAACCACCCCTTCCCCTAAACTTTTTGGTATATGTTTCACTTTTTCCATATATTTACTCAATTTGTTCACCAAGGGCACCAGCTGCTCTTTGAAAGCTTGGTAGAATTCCGCAGTTAGGCCATCGCTCCCAGGACTTTTGTTTTTGTTTAACCCCTCTAAAGCACTTCTGATTTCTCCCTCTGTAAACTCACAATCACACCACATTTTATCGTCCTCGCTTAGTTTTTTCTTTAAGGCACCCAAAGCTCTGTTCACACTCACGCTATCACACTCCTGTCTCGAAAACAGGCTTTCATAATAGCCCTTTACTATTTCTAAAATTCCCTTTTTATCTGTCACACTTTTACCTGCTTCATTTAATAATTCGTTTATTTCTGTTCTTTTTTGTTTTTGTTTTTCCAGACCTAAAAAAAAGGCTGTACTCCTCTCCCCCTCATACATATATTGTATTTTACTCCTAATGGCTGCACCCCTACTCTTTTTAAGTTCAATCACTCCCAACTGTTCTTTTAAATGTATGTATTTTTCGACACCTACATTATCTACACTGTCAAGCGATGTTATTTCCTCACTTAGTTGTTTTCTCAAATTCTCTTCCTTTCTATTTTCTCTCCACTTTTTCTCTTTACTATAATTGATACACTTTTTTTTAATTCTGACTTTTACACTATCCCACCACACATTCATATCTTCACTCTCATTCCACTCATATCCCACATCATTCAACAATCTTTCCATACTTTTCACAAACATTCCATCATCCAGCAAGCTTGCATTAAAGCACCATATCCCTCCTTTACGTACATTCGTTTCTTTTCTAAACGTGATTTCTATTCCAGCGTGATCGCTCCACATATTAGTTTTATAGTCAACTTCTTTAATCCACCTCACTACCTCGCATGTCACCAAAGCATAATCTATTCTAGATTGTTTTAATCTATTTAGTACAATTTGTCTCCTGGAGAACACCCTCTCCCATGGATGTAGCAATCTCCAAATATCAATGCATTGTTTCGTTATCATTATATCTTTAAGTGTCCCCCTGCTCACATCCCCCTTAAACACATTATTTTTTGACACATCGGTGGTTGTCATCGCCACATTAAAGTCACCGATTATTATACAATTCCTTTCCCACCATTTGCTTATTGCAATGAAGAACGTTTTCCTTTCTTTTTCTCCATTCGGTGCATATATATTTATGATTCTTATATTATTCGTTTCATACACACAGTCTATTACTATTATTCTTCCTTCTTTGTCTCCATAAACCAAATTTACCCCTGTTACCCGACCCGTTTTGACTAAAACCGCCACTCCTCTCGCCCTCGACGTGCCATTGGAGCAGAAAATATGGCCCACAAAGTCTTTTTTTATGTTTTCCACCAGGGAATCATCCCACCTGGTCTCCTGCAGGCACAAAACGTCATTCTGCAAGGAAAGAATCGAATGTCTTTTTTCTTTGTTCCTTAGTCCATTCACGTTAATCGAAAATAAATTAAAGGCCATTATCATAAAAATAAAAACAAAAAAAACGGATTTACAGGGGTTATTGTCAGTCATTATTTGTCCTTACATTTCAATTTTTTCACCAACTTTTTTCGTTGTCCAAGACTTAGTCTTTTTTGCGCACTCGCCAGTTCACCCACATCCATTTCGCTGTCCGTTTCATTGGGACTGGTGCTTTTACCCGTATTATTTAGCGTGATTTTTCTCCCTCCCGCCTGTCCAACACCACTCTCAGGCATCTCCCTCCCCTCTGTGCTCATGCTTACCCATGGTCTTCTGCCACGTCCCTTCCGTCTCCTTTTTTCCCTCTCTCGCTCGTTTTTCGCTGCTTCTGCTGTCCTCCCTCTCCAGCCAGCTCCGGCGTCTCCAGCTCGCACTCTGACGCCCGTTCTCCTCCGCTCTCTCTGCTCTGCTCCATTTCTCCGTCACTGTTCTCGTCTTCTCTGATCTCCTTCCTGCTTGCTCCGATCACCTCCTTCTCCTCCGCCTCCTCCTCGTACACCTCCTCCGCCTCATCTTCATCCTTGTACACCTCCTCCACCTCGTTCTTGCTCTCCTCTCCGTTCTCACACTCACATTCATTTTCTCTTTTTTTACAGTTTGTGCATTTTGTGCTGTTTGCGCTGCACTCTCGCGCAAAGTGTCCCTGCACCCCACAGTTGTGGCACATAAATTCTGGACACTCTCTCAGGATGTGTCCCGGCTGGATGCACATCCTGCACACTTTTTGTTGTCTATCATGTATTACTCTAAAGTATTCGTTCCCCATCACAGTGTTAAACTTTGTGGTGTAAGGGAGTGACTATACCTGGTCATTAAATCTGACCCGGACAAACCTCGTTCCGTCAGCTATCATTGTTCCCGGCCACATTCTGCGTTTTATTGGTGATGTCGGTTTCACTCCCCATCCCGTCAGCTTCCAAACTATTTCTTCATCTGTGATATACGCTGGCAGGTTTAAAAAAGACACCACCAGCTCATCATTATTTAGTTCTCTCGCCACGACTCTGGTCTCTCCGATCTTAAATCCATCCAGCAGCCTTTCCTTTCCTTTAATGTTGCTCACCGTCACCTCCAGTTTTTCAGGTCCCAGGGTTCTGCACGCCAGCAGGCCCCCACAGATAATTTTTATGTTGCTCATGACGTAATTTAGAGGAACTTTGTCTCCCACCATTTCAATGTTTAGTGTTAGTTTTCTCTCAAAAGACACTTTTGCTTCCTCTTTTTCTGCTCTCTCGCCACCTCTCCCATTCTCTGCATGCGGAGCAATCAGCCCGCCGCTCCTCTCTCTTCCTCTCTCTCCGTCATCCATTCCGTTCCCTGTTTCATTTGCCGTTTTCATCCGTCCTTTTTGTCCGTCGTTCTTCTCGTTGTCGTTTAATCCATTCCTTTGTTTCAGTGCCATGTTTGTTTGTTCACGTTGTTGTCCGTTCTCTTTTCCTTTTTCCATCTCTCCAGTCCGTGGTCCTGTCATCTTTGTGATCCGTCCGTGTGAGTTTGCTCGCGACATACGAGCAAACATTCACAAAAAACAAAAATTCTTCACAAAATTGTGGAAAAAAAAAAAACAGGAAAAAAGGTGAAAAGAAAAACGATCCCCCTAACAGTCAGTGACTGCTGGGGGACATTCACTCACAATCTGAGGTATTTAAATAAATCCAAAGCGCATCCAAAAAACAAACAAATTAGTCCAGCTGTCCTACTCAGTACTGACACGTCATCTCTCCTTCAGCACCACACAAACTCTGACAGCAAAAGGGGCGTGTTCAGGGTGGTATGGCCGTAAGCCATTATCTTGTGCAGAAAGGGGCCTTTTAAAGATGTCATGCCCTTGATTCTGGTTGAACTTTTGGACATGTGAATATGTCTCTATATGATAGAAAAAAAACATATCATCAAAAAAATTAAAAAGCTTACAGCACCTGGTATTCCCAGGCAGTCTCTCATCCAAGTACTAACCAGGCACGACCCTGCTTAGCTTCTGAGATCAGACGAGTTAAGGGTGGTATGGCTGTAAGCCATTATTGTGTGCAGAAAGGGGCCTTTTAAAGATGTCATGCCCTTGATTCTGGCTGAATTTTTGGACATGTGAATATGTCTCTCTATGATAAAAAAAAAACATATGATCAAAAAAATGAAAAAGCTTACATAGCCTGGTATTCCCAGGCGGTCTCCCATCCAAGTACTAA
>NW_026870342.1:217500-235000 GCF_963584025.1 Labrus mixtus
AGCGCATGATTCACTTTGGACAACACGAGAGCATTTGTTACGGCTACCCTTCCTCTCAACAATAGACCCCTCGCTTTCCACAAATTCAATGTTTTTTTAATTTTACCCACCACCTCTTTCCATGTTACATCATCACATTCATTCTCATGTTAACCCATATTCACTCCCAACACTTTTCTTCTCTCACACACCGTTTTAAATCCCCACTTATTAACTAGATTGGATTCCTTACCTAGTAACATAATTTCTGACTTATTTTCATTTACTTTTGCCCCAGATGCTCTTTCATAAGTTTGTACATGTTTTAATATCAATTCTATATCCTCCTCTCCTTTTACCATTATATTCACGTCATCTGCATACTGTATTATTTTTACGTTTTCCTTACCTATACCTTTTATGTTTACGTCTTCCGATATCAGTGCTGCCAGCGGCTCTGCTACCAAGCTGTACAACAGCGCTGACATCGGACATCCTTGTCTCACTGACCTTGATATTTTAAAAGAATCAGTTAGTTCCCCGTTACATTTTATCTTGCTTTCCGCTCCTGTATACAACATATTTATCCATTCTCTCATTCTCTCCCCGAATCCAAACTTCTCTAACACCTTCCCCATGAACCCGTGATCTACTCTGTCAAAAGCTTTATTTAAATCAATCCCTAGCCATATTCCCCCCTCCCCTTCCATATCCCTGACCGTCTGTTTTATTGAAATGATTGAGTCTGCTATGTCTCTGTTTGGTATACTGTATGATTGTGTTTGTTCTATGATTGTTCCTATTACCTCCCTGATTCTATTGGCTATTGTTTTCGCTATGATTTTGTAGTCTGTGTTGAGTAGGCTGATTGGTCTGTAGTTGTCCAGATTTTTATTGTCCCCCTTGTTTTTGTAAAAAATAGTAACCACCCCTTCCCCTAAACTTTTTGGTATATGTTTCACTTTTTCCATATATTTACTCAATTTGTTCACCAAGGGCACCAGCTGCTCTTTGAAAGCTTGGTAGAATTCCGCAGTTAGGCCATCGCTCCCAGGACTTTTGTTTTTGTTTAACCCCTCTAAAGCACTTCTGATTTCTCCCTCTGTAAACTCACAATCACACCACATTTTATCGTCCTCGCTTAGTTTTTTCTTTAAGGCACCCAAAGCTCTGTTCACACTCACGCTATCACACTCCTGTCTCGAAAACAGGCTTTCATAATAGCCCTTTACTATTTCTAAAATTCCCTTCTTATCTGTCACACTTTTACCTGCTTCATTTAATAATTCGTTTATTTCTGTTCTTTTTTGTTTTTGTTTTTCCAGACCTAAAAAAAAGGCTGTACTCCTCTCCCCCTCATACATATATTGTATTTTACTCCTAATGGCTGCACCCCTACTCTTTTTAAGTTCAATCACTCCCAACTGTTCTTTTAAATGTATGTATTTTTCGACATCTACATTATCTACACTGTCAAGCGATGCTATTTCCTCACTTAGTTGTTTTCTCAAATTCTCTTCCTTTCTATTTTCTCTCCACTTTTTCTCTTTACTATAATTGATACACTTTTTTTTAATTCTGACTTTTACACTATCCCACCACACATTCATATCTTCACTCTCATTCCACTCATATCCCACATCATTCAACAATCTTTCCATACTTTTCACAAACATTCCATCATCCAGCAAGCTTGCATTAAAGCACCATATCCCTCCTTTACGTACATTCGTTTCTTTTCTAAACGTGATTTCTATTCCAGCGTGATCGCTCCACATATTAGTTTTATATTCAACTTCTTTAATCCACCTCACTACCTCGCATGTCACCAACGCATAATCTATTCTAGATTGTTTTAATCTATTCAGTACAATTTGTCTCCTGGAGAACACCCTCTCCCATGGATGTAGCAATCTCCAAATATCAATGCATTGTTTCGTTATCATTATATCTTTAAGTGTCCCCCTGCTCACATCCCCCTTAAACACATTATTTTTTGACACATCGGTGGGTGTCATCGCCACATTAAAGTCACCGATTATTATACAATTCCTTTCCCACCATTTGCTTATTGCAATGAAGAATGTTTTCCTTTCTTTTTCTCCATTCGGTGCATATATATTTATGATTCTTATATTTTTCGTTTCATACACACAGTCTATTACTATTATTCTTCCTTCTTTGTCTCCATAAACCAAATTTACCCCTGTTACCCGACCCGTTTTGACTAAAACCGCCACTCCTCTCGCCCTCGACGTGCCATTGGAGCAGAAAATATGGCCCACAAAGTCTTTTTTTATGTCTTCCACCAGGGAATCATCCCACCTGGTCTCCTGCAGGCACAAAACGTCATTCTGCAAGGAAAGAATCGCATGTCTTTTTTCTTTGTTCCTTAGTCCATTCACGTTTATCGAAAATAAATTAAAGGCCATTATCATAAAAATAAAAACAAAAAAAACGGATTTACAGGGGTTATTGTCAGTCATTATTTGTCCTTACATTTCAATTTTTTCACCAACTTTTTTCGTTGTCCAAGACTTAGTCTTTTTTGCGCACTCGCCAGTTCACTCACATCCATTTCGCTGTCCGTTTCATTGGGACTGGTGCTTTTACCCGTATTATTTAGCGTGATTTTTCTCCCTCCCGCCTGTCCAACACCACTCTCAGGCATCTCCCTCCCCTCTGTGCTCATGCTTACCCCCGGGTCTTCTGCCACGTCCCTTCCGTCTCCTTTTTTCCCTCTCTCGCTCGTTTTTCGCTGCTTCTGCTGTCCTCCCTCTCCAGCCAGCTCCGGCGTCTCCAGCTCGCACTCTGACGCCCGTTCTCCTCCGCTCTCTCCGCTCTGCTCCATTTCTCCGTCACTGTTCTCGTCTTCTCTGATCTCCTTTCTGCTTGCTCCGATCACCTCCTTCTCCTCCGCCTCCTCCTCGTACACCTCCTCCGCCTCGTCTTCATCCTCGTACACATCCTCCACCTCGTTCTTGCTTTCCTCTCCGTTCACACACTCACATTCATTTTCTCTTTTTTTACAGTTTGTGCATTTTGTGCTGTTCGCGCTGCACTCTCGCGCAAAGTGTCCCTGCACCCCACAGTTGTGGCACATAAATTCTGGACACTCTCTCAGGATGTGTCCCGGCTGGATGCACATCCTGCACACTTTTTGTTGTCTATCATGTATTACTCTAAAGTATTCGTTCCCCATCACAGTGTTAAACTTTGTGGAGTAAGGGAGTGACTGTACCTGGTCATTAAATCTGACCCGGACAAACCTCGTTCCGTCAGCTATCATTGTTCCAGGCCACATTCTGCGTTTTATTGGTGATGTCGGTTTCACTCCCCATCCCGTCAGCTTCCAAACTATTTCTTCATCTGTGATATACGCTGGCAGGTTTAAAAAAGACACCACCAGCTCATCATTATTTAGTTCTCTCGCCACGACTCTGGTCTCTCCGATTTTAAATCCATCCAGCAGCCTTTCCTTTCCTTTAATGTTGCTCACCGTCACCTCCAGTTTTTCAGGTCCCAGGGTTCTGCACGCCAGCAGGCCCCCACAGATCATTTTTATGTTGCTCATGACGTGATTTAGAGGAACTTTGTCTCCCACCATTTCAATGTTTAGTGTTAGTTTTCTCTCAAAAGACACTTTTGCTTCCTCTTTTTCTGCTCTCTCGCCACCTCTCCCATTCTCTGCATGCGGAGCAATCAGCCCGCCGCTCCTCTCTCTTCCTCTCTCTCCGTCATCCATTCCGTTCCCTGTTTCATTTGCCGTTTTCATCCGTCCTTTTTGTCCGTCGTTCTTCTCGTTGTCGTTTAATCCATTCCTTTGTTTCAGTGCCATGTTTGTTTGTTCACGTTGTTGTCCGTTCTCTTTTCCTTTTTCCATCTCTCCAGTCCGTGGTCCTGTCATCTTTGTGATCCGTCCGTGTGAGTTTGCTCGCGACATACGAGCAAACATTCACAAAAAAACAAAAATTCTTCACAAAATTGTGGAAAAAAAACAGGAAAAAAAGATGAAAAGAAAAACGATCCCCCTAACAGTCAGTGACTGCTGGGGGACATTCACTCACAATCTGAGGTATTTAAATAAATCCAAAACGCATCCAAAAAACAAACAAATTAGTCCAGCTGTCCTGCTCAGTACTGACACGTCAGCTCTCCTTCAGCACCACACAAACTCTGACAGCAAAAGGGGCGTGTTCAGGGTGGTATGGCCGTAAGCTGTTATTGTGTGCAGAAAGGGGCCTTTTAAAGATGTCATGCCCTTGATTCTGGCTGAATTTTTGGACATGTGAATATGTCTCTATATGATAAAAAAAAAACATATGATCAAAAAAATGAAAAAGCTTACAGCACCTGGTATTCCCAGGCGGTCTCCCATCCAAGTACTAACCAGGCCTGACCTTGCTTAGCTTCCGAGATCGGGCGTGTTCAGGGTGGTATGGCCGTAAGCCATTATTGTGTGCAGACAGGGGCCTTTTAAAGATGTCATGCCCTTGATTCTGGCTGAATTTTTGGACATGTGAATATGTCTCTATATGATAAAAAAAAACATATCATCAAAAAAATGAAAAAGCTTACAGCACCTGGTTTTCCCAGGCGGTCTCCCATCCAAGTACTAACCAGGCCCGACCCTGCTTAGCTTCCGAGATCTGACGAGATCGGGCGTGTTCAGGGTGGTATGGCCATAAGCCATTATTGTGTGCAGAAAGGGGCCTTTTAAAGATGTCATGCCCTTGATTCTGGCTGAATTTTTGGACATGTGAATATGTCTCTATATGAAAAAAACAAAACATATGATCAAAAAAATGAAAAAGCTTATAGCACCTGGTATTCCCAGGCGGTCTCCCATCCAAGTACTAACCAGGCCCGACCCTGCTTAGCTTCCGAGATCGGACGAGATCGGGCGTGTTCAGGGTGGTATGGCCATAAGTCATTATTGTGTGAAGAAAGGGGCCTTTTAAAGATGTCATGCCCTTGATTCTGGCTGAATTTTTGGACATGTGAATATGTCTCTATATGATAAAAAAAAAACATATGATCAAAAAAATGAAAAAGCTTACAGCACCTGGTATTCCCAGGCGGTCTCCCATCCAAGTACTAAACAGGCCCTACCCTGCTTAGCTTCCGAGATCGGACGAGATCAGGAGTGTTCAGGGTGGTATGGCCATAAGCCATTATTGTGTGCAGACAGGGGCCTTTTAAAGATGTCATGCCCTTGATTCTGGCTGAATTTTTGGACATGTGAATATGTCTCTATATGATAAAAAAAAACATATGATCAAAAAAATGAAAACGCTTACAGCACCTGGTATTCCCAGGCGGTCTCCCATCCAAGTACTAACCAGGCCTGACCTTGCTTAGCTTCCGAGATCGGGCGTGTTCAGGGTGGTATGGCCGTAAGCCATTATTGTGTGCAGACAGGGGCCTTTTAAAGATGTCATGCCCTTGATTCTGGCTGAATTTTTGGACATGTGAATATGTCTCTATATGATAAAAAAAAACATATCATCAAAAAAATGAAAAAGCTTACAGCACCTGGTATTCCCAGGCGGTCTCCCATCCAAGTACTAACCAGGCCCGACCCTGCTTAGCTTCCGAGATCGGACGAGATCGGGCGTGTTCAGGGTGGTATGGCCATAAGCCATTATTGTGTGCAGAAAGGGGCCTTTTAAAGATGTCATGCCCTTGATTCTGGCTGAATTTTTGGACATGTGAATATGTCTCTATATGAAAAAAAAAAAACATATGATCAAAAAAATGAAAAAGCTTATAGCACCTGGTATTCCCAGGCGGTCTCCCATCCAAGTACTAACCAGGCCCGACCCTGCTTAGCTTCCGAGATCGGACGAGATCGGGCGTGTTCAGGGTGGTATGGCCATAAGTCATTATTGTGTGAAGAAAGGGGCCTTTTAAAGATGTCATGCCCTTGATTCTGGCTGAATTTTTGGACATGTGAATATGTCTCTATATGAAAAAAAAAAAACATATGATCAAAAAAATGAAAAAGCTTACAGCACCTGGTATTCCCAGGCGGTCTCCCATCCAAGTACTAACCAGGCCTGACCTTGCTTAGCTTCCGAGATCGGGCGTGTTCAGGGTTGTATGGCCGTAAGCCATTATTGTGTGCAGACAGGGGCCTTTTAAAGATGTCATGCCCTTGATTCTGGCTGAATTTTTGGACATGTGAATATGTCTCTATATGATAAAAAAAACATATGATCAAAAAAAATGAAAAAGCTTACAGCACCTGGTATTCCCAGGCGGTCTCCCATCCAAGTACTAACCAGGCCCGACCCTGCTTAGCTTCTGAGATCGGGCGTGTTCAGGGTGGTTTGGCCGTAAGCCATTATTGTATGCAGAAAGGCGCCTTT
Source organism: Labrus mixtus (assembly GCF_963584025.1). NCBI lineage: Eukaryota > Metazoa > Chordata > Actinopteri > Labriformes > Labridae > Labrus > Labrus mixtus. The sequence goes on from NW_026870342.1 coordinate 223,851, forward strand.
TAAAGATGTCATGCCCTTGATTCTGGCTGAATTTTTGGACATGTGAATATGTCTCTATATGATAAAAAAAAAACATATGATCAAAAAAATGAAAAAACTTACAGCACCTGGTATTCCCAGGCGGTCTCCCATCCAAGTACTAACCAGGCCCTACCCGGCTTAGCTTCCGAGATCGGACGAGATCAGGCGTGTTCAGGGTGGTATGGCTGTAAGACATTATTGTGTGCAGAGAGGGGCCTTTTAAAGATGTCATGCCCTTGATTCTGGCTGAATTTTTGGACATGTGAATATGTCTCTATATGATAAAAAAAACATATGATCAAAAAAAATGAAAAAGCTTACAGCACCTGGTATTCCCAGGAGGTCTCCCATCCAAGTACTAACCAGGCCCGACCCTGCTTAGCTTCCGAGATCAGACGAGATCGGGCGTGTTCAGGGTGGTATGGCCGTAAGCCATTATTGTGTGCAGAAAGGGGCCTTTTAAAGATGTCATGCCCTTGATTCTGGCTGAATTTTTGGACATGTGAATATGTCTCTATATGATAAAAAAAAACATATGATCAAACAAAATGAAAAAGCTTACAGCACCTGGTATTCCCAGGCGGTCTCCCATCCAAGTACTAACCAGGCCCGACCCTGCTTAGCTTCTGAGATCAGACGAGATCGGGCGTGTTCAGGGTGGTATGGCCGTAAGCCATTATTGTGTGCAGAAAGGGGCCTTTTAAAGATGTCATGCCCTTGATTCTGGCTGAATTTTTGGACATGTGAATATGTCTCTATATGATAAAAAAAAATATATGATCAAAAAAATGAAAAAGCTTACAGCACCTGGTATTCCTAGGCGGTCTCCCATCCAAGTACTAACCAGGCCCGACCCTGCATAGCTTCCAAGATCGGACGAGATCGGGCGTGTTCAGGGTGGTATGGCTGTAAGCCATTATTGTGTGCAGAAAGGGGCCTTTTAAAGATGTCATGCCCTTGATTCTGGCTAAATTTTTGGACATGTGAATATGTCTCTATATGATAAAAAAAAAACATATGATCAAAAAAAATGAAAAAACTTACAGCACCTGGTATTCCCAGGCGGTCTCCCATCCAAGTACTAACCAGGCCCTACCCTGCTTAGCTTCCGAGATCGGATGAGATCAGGCGTGTTCAGGGTGGTATGGCCGTAAGCCATTATTGTGTGCAGAGAGGGGCCTTTTAAAGATGTCATGCCCTTGATTCTGGCTGAATTTTTGGACATGTGAATATGTCTCTCTATGATAAAAAAAAAACACATGATCAAAAAAATGAAACAGCTTACAGCACCTGGTATTCCCAGGCGGTCTCCCATCCAAGTACTAACCAGGCACGACCCTGCTTAGTTTCCGAGATCGGACGAGATCGGACGAGTTCAGGGTGGTATGACCGTAAGCCATTATTGTGTGCAGAAAGGGGCCTTTTAAAGATGTCATGCCCTTGATTCTGGCTGAATTTTTGGACATGTGAATATGTCTCTATATGATAAAAAAAAACATATGATTAAAAAAATGAAAAAACTTACAGCACCTGGTATTCCCAGGCTGTCTCCCATCCAAGTACTAACCAGGCCCTACCCTGCTTAGCTTCCGAGATCGGACGACATCAGGCGTGTTCAGGGTGGTATGGCCGCAAGCCATTATTGTATGCAGAAAGGGGCCTTTTAAAGATGTCATGCCCTTGATTCTGGCTGAATTTTAGGACATGTGAATATGTCTCTATATGATAAAAAAAAAACATATGATCAAAAAAATGAAAAAACTTACAGCACCTGGTATTCCCAGGCTGTCTCCCATCCAAGTACTAACCAGGCCCTACCCTGCTTTGCTTCCGAGATCGGACGAGATCAGGCGTGTTCAGGGTGGTATGGCCGTAAGCCATTATTGTGTGCAGAGAGGGGCCTTTTAAAGATGTCATGCCCTTGATTCTGGCTGAATTTTTGGACATGTGAATATGTCTCGATATGATAAAAAAAACATATGATCAAAAAAAATGAAAGAGCTTACAGCACCTGGTATTCCCAGGCGGTCTCCCATCCAAGTACTAACCAGGCCCGACCCTGCTTAGCTTCCGAGATCGGGCTTGTTCAGGGTGGTATGGCCGTAAGCCATTATTGTGTGCAGAAAGGGGCCTTTTAAAGATGTCATGCCCTTGATTCTGGCTGAATTTTTGGACATGTGAATATGTCTCTATATGATAAAAAAAACATATGATCAAAAAAAATGAAAGAGCTTACAGCACCTGGTATTCCCAGGCGGTCTCCCATCCAAGTACTAACCAGGCCCGACCCTGCTTAGCTTCCGAGATCGGACGAGATCGGGCTTGTTCAGGGTGGTATGGCCGTAAGCCATTATTGTGTGAAGAAAGGGGCCTTTTAAAGATGTCATGCCCTTGATTCTGGCTGAATTTTTGGACATGTGAATATGTCTCTATATGATAAAAAAAAACATATGATCAAACAAAATGAAAAAGCTTACAGCACCTGGTATTCCCAGGCGGTCTCCCATCCAAGTACTAAGCAGGCCCGACCCTGCTTAGCTTCTGAGATCGGATGAGATCGGGCGTGTTCAGGGTGGTATGGCCGTAAGCCATTATTGTGTGCAGAAAGGGGCCTTTTAAAGATGTCATGCCCTTGATTCTGGCTGAATTTTTGGACATGTGAATATGTCTCTATATGATAAAAAAAAACATATGATCAAAAAAATGAAAAAGCTTACAGCACCTGGTATTCCCAGGCGGTCTCCCATTCAAGTACTAACCAGGCCCGACCCTGCATAGCTTCCTAGATCGGACGAGATTGGGCGTGTTCAGGGTGGTATGGCCGTAAGCCATTATTGTGTGCAGAAAGGGGCCATTTAAAGATGTCATGCCCTTGATTCTGGCTAAATTTTTGGACATGTGAATATGTCTCTATATGATAAAAAAAAAACATATGATCAAAAAAATGAAAAAGCTTACAGCGTCTGGTATTCCCAGGCGGTCTCCCATCCAAGTACTAACCAGGCACGACCCTACTTAGTTTCCGAGATCGGACGAGATCGGGCGTGTTAAGGGTGGTATGGCCGTAAGCTGTTATTGCGTGCAGAAAGGGGCCTTTTAAAGATGTCATGCCCTTGATTCTGGCTGAATTTTTGGACATGTGAATATGTCTCTATATGATAAAAAAAAAACATATGATCAAAAAAATGAAAAAGCTTACAGCCCCTGGTATTCCCAGGCGGTCTCCCATCCAAGTACTAACCAGGCACTAGCCTGCTTAGCTTCCGAGATCGGACAAGATCAGGCGTGTTCAGGGTGGTATGGCCATAAGCCATTATTGTGTGCAGACAGGGGCCTTTTAAAGATGTCATGCCCTTGATTCTGGCTGAATTTTTGGACATGTGAATATGTCTCTATATGATAAAAAAAAACATATGATCAAAAAAATGAAAACGCTTACAGCACCTGGTATTCCCAGGTGGTCTCCCATCCAAGTACTAACCAGGCCCGACCCTGCTTTGCTTCCGAGATCGGACGAGATCGGGCGTGTTCAGGGTGGTATGGCCGTAAGCCATTATTGTGTGCAGACAGGGGCCTTTTAAAGATGTCATGCCCTTGATTCTGGCTGAATTTGTGGACATGTGAATATGTCTCTCTATGATAAAAAAAACATATGATCAAAAAAATAAAAAAAGCTTACAGCATCTGGTATTCCCAGGCGGTCTCCCATTCAAGTACTAACCAGGCCCGACCCTGCTTAGCTTCCGAGATGGGACGAGATCGGGCGTGTTAAGGGTGGTATGGCCGTAAGCCATTATTTTGTGCAGACAGGGGCCTTTTAAAGATGTTATGCCCTTGATTCTGGCTGAATTTTTGGACATGTGAATATGTCTCTATATGATAAAAAAAAAACATATGATCAAAAAAATGAAAAAGCTTACAGCACCTGGTATTCCCAGGCGGTCTCCCATCCAAGAACTAACCAGGCCCGACCCTGCTTAGCTTCCGAGATCGGACGAGATCAGGCGTGTTCAGGGTGGTATGGCCGTAACCTGTTATTGTGTGCAGACAGGGGCCTTTTAAAGATCTCATGCCCTTGATTCTGGCTGAATTTTTGGACATGTGAATATGTCTCTATATGATAAAAAAAGAACATATGATCAAAAAAAATGAAAAAGCTTACAGCACCTGGTATTCCCAGGCGGTCTCCCATCCAAGTACTAACCAGGCCAGACGCTGCTTAGCTTCCGAGATCGGACAAGTTCAGGGTGGTATGTCCTTAAGCCATTATTGTGTGCAGACAGGGGCCTTTTAAAGATGTCATGCCCTTGATTCTGGCAGAATTTTTGGACATGTGAATATGTCTCTATATGATAAAAAAAAACATATGATCAAAAAAATGAAAAAGCTTACAGCACCTGGTATTCCCAGGCGGTCTCCCATCTAAGTAATAACCAGGCCCGACCATGCTTAGCTTCCGAGATCGGACGAGTTCAGGGTGGTATGGCCGTAAGCCATTATTGTGTGCAGAAATGGGCCTTAAAGATGTCATTCCCTTGATTCTGGCTGAAATTTTGGACATGTGAATATGTCTCTATATGATCAAAAAAAAACATATGATCAAAAAAATGAAAAAGCTTACAACACCTGGTATTCCCAGGCGGTCTCCCATCCAAGTACTAACCAGGCCTGACCTTGCTTAGCTTCCGAGATCGGAAGAGATCGGGCGTGTTCAGGGTGGTATGGCTGTAAGCCATTATTGTGTGCAGACAGGGGCCTTTTAAAGATGTCATGCCCTTGATTCTGGCTGAATTTTTGGACATGTGAATATGTCTCTCTATGATAAAAAAAAAACATATGATCAAAAAAATGAAAAAGCTTATAGCACCTGGTATTCCCAGGCGGTCTCCCATCCAAGTACTAACCAGGCCCGACCCTGCTTAGCTTCCGAGATCGGACGAGATCGGGCGTGTTTTTTTTTTTTTTTTATCTTTTATTATCAAAATTACAAAAACATTTATAATTCTTTCACATCATTTACAACAAATGCTATTACAATACATACACCCTCTAAATTAAACCTCCCCTCTGACGCAAACGGCACCCTAAAAACAATAAAAACATAGCATCAGAAAAAAAAACTCAAACCACCCCTGATACCCCCAACTCATGACAACTCTTCTGAGTCCCTCCCCCAAAGCAAACACCCCTCTGAAAACAAACCACAAAAACATACAAAAACCCCACAGTATTCTCAAAAAACCACTGAGAAAAAAAAAACCACCAAATCAAATCACCCATTTTCCCCATGACCAAAAAAGAAGCCCTCGTACCAAAAAAACAAAAACAAAATAATTTAGACATCCCACATAATTCCCTCCTCATTTACTCTACACACATTCGCACCTTCCACAAACATTCTCACAAACTCACTCTCATTCGCTATGTACAACAATTTAAGATGTGCTTTCCATTCATTCACAAACATTCTCCACACATTCATTTTCTTACTTTCATACAGTGCATAATTCCTTCTGTTAAAAACCGCTTTTCTTGCAAAAGCCAAAATTATATTCATTACATTGTGATTTTTTTGTTTTGTTCCCACCCCCAACAACACCGACAATTCCCACCCCCTTTCATTCCAACACTCATTCTTACTGCATTTCCCCAACATTTCTCTTATTTTTCCCCAAAAATAAACCAATTCCCCACACGTAACAAACAAATGTATTAAATCCTCATCCGTACTTTCACATACACAACACTTTCTTTCATACCTCTCCTTATGGATCTGATGCAGGACGATGCAGGTGAAGATCCTCCTGTGCCTCAGTTTGAAATCTAGGTCAAATATTGCATGTGGTGTATGCGGAATGTTAATGTTCTTCCATATCATGTTGCTTGTTATGTCCGGGTATGTGTCTGTCCATTTTACTTCGGATGTGGGTTTCTGTATTCTATGTGTGATTGCGCACCTATACCAAATTTTTGTAGTGACATCTGTAATGTTGTGTTTCTTCTCCCCTAGGCACAGGGAGATCCCCCCCACATCGTCCTGCATCACTCCCTCCTTCTCTTTGATTAATTTTTCCCATTCGCTCGACAAAGACAATTTTACATTTGCAAACACTCTCTCAATCACATCCTTTCTGCACACACACCCTTTATTTTTTAAACCCCTCACCACCATTTGTAAATCAAAATCCCCCCCACAGTTCAGTAAATCCCTTATTCTAATATATCCCGCTTTCAACATAGCTTCACACTTAATTACCCTCTCCCCATTTTTAAAATACGGGCTCGAGAGGAAGGGCAGTCGTAGCACTGACCCTCTCGTTCCGCACTCTGGTACAGTCCAGGATGAAACCTGATACCACGCACTGAATACTTCCTGGAAAAACCGTGGCAAGTGTTTAAATGAATCTGGGTTATTGATCTGGTACAGGTTGTCCTCGTTGTAGAGTCCAAAACTGCACAGATATTTTTTGAAGTGGTTTTTCCAAACTACGTTCCGGTTCTGGTCCATAAATTTGCCTATCAATTTGACTCTTAGTGCTACTTTTTTTGTAAGTAAATCAATCAAAGCTAGCCCCCCCTGATCTTTAGCCCCTATTATTGTTTTGTGAGCTATACTCGCTGCTTTGTTTTTCCAAATAAAGTCCCTAATGGTCTTTGAAATCTCCTTAAAGGCCCAGTCCGGAAGCGTACAAGTACTCAGCGCATGATTCACTTTGGACAACACGAGAGCATTTGTTACGGCTACCCTTCCTCTCAACAATAGACCCCTCGCTTTCCACAAATTCAATGTTTTTTTAATTTTACCCACCACCTCTTTCCATGTTACATCATCACATTCATTCTCATTTTTCCCCATATTCACTCCCAACACTTTTCTTCTCTCACACACCGTTTTAAATCCCCACTTATTAACTAGATTGGATTCCTTACCTAGTAACATAATTTCTGACTTATTTTCATTTACTTTTGCCCCAGATGCTCTTTCATAAGTTTGTACATGTTTTAATATCAATTCTATATCCTCCTCTCCTTTTACCATTATATTCACGTCATCTGCATACTGTATTATTTTTACGTTTTCCTTACCTATACCTTTTATGTTTACGTCTTCCGATATCAGTGCTGCCAGCGGCTCTGCTACCAAGCTGTACAACAGCGCTGACATCGGACATCCTTGTCTCACTGACCTTGATATTTTAAAAGAATCAGTTAGTTCCCCGTTACATTTTATCTTGCTTTCCGCTCCTGTATACAACATATTTATCCATTCTCTCATTCTCTCCCCGAATCCAAACTTCTCTAACACCTTCCCCATGAACCCGTGATCTACTCTGTCAAAAGCTTTATTTAAATCAATCCCTAGCCATATTCCCCCCTCCCCTTCCATATCCCTGACCGTCTGTTTTATTGAAATGATTGAGTCTGCTATGTCTCTGTTTGGTATACTGTATGATTGTGTTTGTTCTATGATTGTTCCTATTACCTCCCTGATTCTATTGGCTATTGTTTTCGCTATGATTTTGTAGTCTGTGTTGAGTAGGCTGATTGGTCTGTAGTTGTCCAGATTTTTATTGTCCCCCTTGTTTTTGTAAAAAATAGTAACCACCCCTTCCCCTAAACTTTTTGGTATATGTTTCACTTTTTCCATATATTTACTCAATTTGTTCACCAAGGGCACCAGCTGCTCTTTGAAAGCTTGGTAGAATTCCGCAGTTAGGCCATCGCTCCCAGGACTTTTGTTTTTGTTTAACCCCTCTAAAGCACTTCTGATTTCTCCCTCTGTAAACTCACAATCACACCACATTTTATCGTCCTCGCTTAGTTTTTTCTTTAAGGCACCCAAAGCTCTGTTCACACTCACGCTATCACACTCCTGTCTCGAAAACAGGCTTTCATAATAGCCCTTTACTATTTCTAAAATTCCCTTTTTATCTGTCACACTTTTACCTGCTTCATTTAATAATTCGTTTATTTCTGTTCTTTTTTGTTTTTGTTTTTCCAGACCTAAAAAAAAGGCTGTACTCCTCTCCCCCTCATACATATATTGTATTTTACTCCTAATGGCTGCACCCCTACTCTTATTAAGTTCAATCACTCCCAACTGTTCTTTTAAATGTATGTATTTTTCGACATCTACATTATCTACACTGTCAAGCGATGCTATTTCCTCACTTAGTTGTTTTCTCAAATTCTCTTCCTTTCTATTTTCTCTCCACTTTTTCTCTTTACTATAATTGATACACTTTTTTTTAATTCTGACTTTTACACTATCCCACCACACATTCATATCTTCACTCTCATTCCACTCATATCCCACATCATTCAACAATCTTTCCATACTTTTCACAAACATTCCATCATCCAGCAAGCTTGCATTAAAGCACCATATCCCTCCTTTACGTACATTCGTTTCTTTTCTAAACGTGATTTCTATTCCAGCGTGATCGCTCCACATATTAGTTTTATATTCAACTTCTTTAATCCACCTCACTACCTCGCATGTCACCAAAGCATAATCTATTCTAGATTGTTTTAATCTATTCAGTACAATTTGTCTCCTGGAGAACACCCTCTCCCATGGATGTAGCAATCTCCAAATATCAATGCATTGTTTCGTTATCATTATATCTTTAAGTGTCCCCCTGCTCACATCCCCCTTAAACACATTATTTTTTGACACATCGGTGGGTGTCATCGCCACATTAAAGTCACCGATTATTATACAATTCCTTTCCCACCATTTGCTTATTGCAATGAAGAATGTTTTCCTTTCTTTTTCTCCATTCGGTGCATATATATTTATGATTCTTATATTTTTCGTTTCATACACACAGTCTATTACTATTATTCTTCCTTCTTTGTCTCCATAAACCAAATTTACCCCTGTTACCCGACCCGTTTTGACTAAAACCGCCACTCCTCTCGCCCTCGACGTGCCATTGGAGCAGAAAATATGGCCCACAAAGTCTTTTTTTATGTCTTCCACCAGGGAATCATCCCACCTGGTCTCCTGCAGGCACAAAACGTCATTCTGCAAGGAAAGAATCGCATGTCTTTTTTCTTTGTTCCTTAGTCCATTCACGTTTATCGAAAATAAATTAAAGGCCATTATCATAAAAATAAAAACAAAAAAAACGGATTTACAGGGGTTATTGTCAGTCATTATTTGTCCTTACATTTCAATTTTTTCACCAACTTTTTTCGTTGTCCAAGACTTAGTCTTTTTTGCGCACTCGCCAGTTCACTCACATCCATTTCGCTGTCCGTTTCATTGGGACTGGTGCTTTTACCCGTATTATTTAGCGTGATTTTTCTCCCTCCCGCCTGTCCAACACCACTCTCAGGCATCTCCCTCCCCTCTGTGCTCATGCTTACCCCCGGGTCTTCTGCCACGTCCCTTCCGTCTCCTTTTTTCCCTCTCTCGCTCGTTTTTCGCTGCTTCTGCTGTCCTCCCTCTCCAGCCAGCTCCGGCGTCTCCAGCTCGCACTCTGACGCCCGTTCTCCTCCGCTCTCTCCGCTCTGCTCCATTTCTCCGTCACTGTTCTCGTCTTCTCTGATCTCCTTCCTGCTTGCTCCGATCACCTCCTTCTCCTCCGCCTCCTCCTCGTACACCTCCTCCGCCTCGTCTTCATCCTCGTACACCTCCTCCACCTCGTTCTTGCTTTCCTCTCCGTTCTCACACTCACATTCATTTTCTCTTTTTTTACAGTTTGTGCATTTTGTGCTGTTCGCGCTGCACTCTCGCGCAAAGTGTCCCTGCACCCCACAGTTGTGGCACATAAATTCTGGACACTCTCTCAGGATGTGTCCCGGCTGGATGCACATCCTGCACACTTTTTGTTGTCTATCATGTATTACTCTAAAGTATTCGTTCCCCATCACAGTGTTAAACTTTGTGGAGTAAGGGAGTGACTGTACCTGGTCATTAAATCTGACCCGGACAAACCTCGTTCCGTCAGCTATCATTGTTCCAGGCCACATTCTGCGTTTTATTGGTGATGTCGGTTTCACTCCCCATCCCGTCAGCTTCCAAACTATTTCTTCATCTGTGATATACGCTGGCAGGTTTAAAAAAGACACCACCAGCTCATCATTATTTAGTTCTCTCGCCACGACTCTGGTCTCTCCGATTTTAAATCCATCCAGCAGCCTTTCCTTTCCTTTAATGTTGCTCACCGTCACCTCCAGTTTTTCAGGTCCCAGGGTTCTGCACGCCAGCAGGCCCCCACAGATCATTTTTATGTTGCTCATGACGTGATTTAGAGGAACTTTGTCTCCCACCATTTCAATGTTTAGTGTTAGTTTTCTCTCAAACGACACTTTTGCTTCCTCTTTTTCTGCTCTCTCGCCACCTCTCCCATTCTCTGCATGCGGAGCAATCAGCCCGCCGCTCCTCTCTCTTCCTCTCTCTCCGTCATCCATTCCGTTCCCTGTTTCATTTGCCGTTTTCATCCGTCCTTTTTGTCCGTCGTTCTTCTCGTTGTCGTTTAATCCATTCCTTTGTTTCAGTGCCATGTTTGTTTGTTCACGTTGTTGTCCGTTCTCTTTTCCTTTTTCCATCTCTCCAGTCCGTGGTCCTGTCATCTTTGTGATCCGTCCGTGTGAGTTTGCTCGCGACATACGAGCAAACATTCACAACAAACAAAAATTCTTCACAAAATTGTGGAAAAAAAAACAGGAAAAAAGGTGAAAAGAAAAACGATCCCCCTAACAGTCAGTGACTGCTGGGGGACATTCACTCAAAATCTGAGGTATTTAAATAAATCCAAAGCGCATCCAAAAAACAAACAAATTAGTCCAGCTGTCCTGCTCAGTACTGACACGTCAGCTCTCCTTCAGCACCACACAAACTCTGACAGCAAAAGGGGCGTGTTCAGGGTGGTATGGCCATAAGTCATTATTGCGTGCAGACAGGGGCCTTTTAAAGATGTCATGCCCTTGATTCTGGCTGAATTTTTGGACATGTGAATATGTCTCTATATGATAAAAAAAAAAACATATGATCAAAAAAATGAAAAAGCTTACAGCACCTGGTATTCCCAGGCGGTCTCCCATCCAAGTACTAACCAGGCCCAACCCTGCTTAGCTTCCAAGATCTGACGAGTTCAGGGTGGTATGGCCGTAAGCCA
>NW_026870342.1:242500-262500 GCF_963584025.1 Labrus mixtus
CAGCACCTGGTATTCCAAGGCGGTCTCCCATCCAAGTACTAACCAGGCCTGACCTTGCTTAGCTTCCGAGATCGGGCGTGTTCAGGGTGGTATGGCCGTAAGCCATTATTGTGTGCAGACAGGGGCCTTTTAAAGATGTCATGCCCTTGATTCTGGCTGAATTTTTGGACATGTGAATATGTCTCTATATGATAAAAAAAACATATGATCAAAAAAAATGAAAAAGCTTACAGCACCTGGTATTCCCAGGCGGTCTCCCATCCAAGTACTAACCAGGCCCGACCCTGCTTAGCTTCCGAGATCAGACGAGATCAGGCGTGTATAGGGTGGTTTGGCCGTAAGCCATTATTGTATGCAGAAAGGCGCCTTTTAAAGATGTCATGCCCTTGATTCTGGCTGAATTTTTGGACATGTGAATATGTCTCTATATGATAAAAAAAAAACATATGATCAAAAAAATGAAAAAACTTATAGCACCTGGTATTCCCAGGCGGTCTCCCATCCAAGTACTAACCAGGCCCGACCCTGCTTAGCTTCTGAGATCAGACGAGATCAGGCGTGTTCAGGGTGGTATGGCCGTAAGCCATTATTGTGTGCAGAAAGGGGCCTTTTAAAGATGTCATGCCCTTGATTCTGGCTGAATTTTTGGACATGTGAATATGTCTCTATATGATAAAAAAAAAAACATATGATCAAAAAAATGAAAAAGCTTACAGCACCTGGTATTCCCAGGCGGTCTCCCATCCAACTACTAACCAGGCCCTACCCTGCTTTGCTTCTGAGATCGGACGAGTTCAGGGTGGTATGGACGTAAGGCATTATTGTATGCAGAAAGGGGCCTTTTAAAGATGTCATGCCCTTGATTCTGGCTGAATTTTTGGACATGTGAATATGTCTCTATATGATAAAAAAAAAACATATGATCAAAAAAATGAAAAAACTTACAGCACCTGGTATTCCCAGGCGGTCTCCCATCCAGGTACTAACCAGGCCATACCCTGCTTAGCTTCCGAGATCGGACGAGATCAGGCGTGTTTTTTTTTTTTTTTTAATCTTTTATTATCAAAATTACAAAAACATTTATAATTCTTTCACATCATTTACAACAAATGCTATTACAATACATACACCCTCTAAATTAAACCTCCCCTCTGACGCAAACGGCACCCTAAAAACAATAAAAACATAGCATCAGGAAAAAAAACTCAAACCACCCCTGATACCCCCAACTCATGACAACTCTTCTGAGTCCCTCCCCCAAAGCAAACACCCCTCTGAAAACAAACCACAAAAACATACAAAAACCCCACAGTATTCTCAAAAAACCACTGAGAAAAAAAAACCACCAAATCAAATCACCCATTTTCCCCATGACCAAAAAAGAAGCCCTCGTACCAAAAAAACAAAAACAAAATAATTTAGACATCCCACATAATTCCCTCCTCATTTACTCTACACACATTCGCACCTTCCACAAACATTCTCACAAACTCACTCTCATTCGCTATGTACAACAATTTAAGATGTGCTTTCCATTCATTCACAAACATTCTCCACACATTCATTTTCTTACTTTCATACAGTGCATAATTCCTTCTGTTAAAAACCGCTTTTCTTGCAAAAGCCAAAATTATATTCATTACATTGTGATTTTTTTGTTTTGTTCCCACCCCCAACAACACCGACAATTCCCACCCCCTTTCATTCCAACACTCATTCTTACTGCATTTCCCCAACATTTCTCTTATTTTTCCCCAAAAATAAACCAATTCCCCACACGTAACAAACAAATGTATTAAATCCTCATCCGTACTTTCACATACACAACACTTTCTTTCATACCTCTCCTTATGGATCTGATGCAGGACGATGCAGGTGAAGATCCTCCTGTGCCTCAGTTTGAAATCTAGGTCAAATATTGCATGTGGTGTATGCGGAATGTTAATGTTCTTCCATATCATGTTGCTTGTTATGTCCGGGTATGTGTCTGTCCATTTTACTTCGGATGTGGGTTTCTGTATTCTATGTGTGATTGCGCACCTATACCAAATTTTTGTAGTGACATCTGTAATGTTGTGTTTCTTCTCCCCTAGGCACAGGGAGATCCCCCCCACATCGTCCCGCATCACTCCCTCCTTCTCTTTGATTAATTTTTCCCATTCGCTCGACAAAGACAATTTTACATTTGCAAACACTCTCTCAATCACATCCTTTCTGCACACACACCCTTTATTTTTTAAACCCCTCACCACCATTTGTAAATCAAAATCCCCCCCACAGTTCAGTAAATCCCTTATTCTAATATATCCCGCTTTCGACATAGCTTCACACTTAATTACCCTCTCCCCATTTTTAAAATACGGGCTCGAGAGGAAGGGCAGTCGTAGCACTGACCCTCTCGTTCCGCACTCTGGTACAGTCCAGGATGAAACCTGATACCACGCACTGAGTACTTCCTGGAAAAACCGTGGCAAGTGTTTAAATGAATCCGGGTTATTGATCTGGTACAGGTTGTCCTCGTTGTAGAGTCCAAAACTGCACAGATATTGTTTGAAGTGGTTTTTCCAAACTACGTTCCGGTTCTGGTCCATAAATTTGCCTATCAATTTGACTCTTAGTGCTACTTTTTTTGTAAGTAAATCAATCAAAGCTAGCCCCCCCTGATCTTTAGCCCCTATTATTGTTTTGTGAGCTATACTCGCTGCTTTGTTTTTCCAAATAAAGTCCCTAATGGTCTTTGAAATCTCCTTAAAGGCCCAGTCCGGAAGCGTACAAGTACTCAGCGCATGATTCACTTTGGACAACACGAGAGCATTTGTTACGGCTACCCTTCCTCTCAACAATAGACCCCTCGCTTTCCACAAATTCAATGTTTTTTTTTAATTTTACCCACCACCTCTTTCCATGTTACATCATCACATTCATTCTCATTTTTCCCCATATTCACTCCCAACACTTTTCTTCTCTCACACACCGTTTTAAATCCCCACTTATTAACTAGATTGGATTCCTTACCTAGTAACATAATTTCTGACTTATTTTCATTTACTTTTGCCCCAGATGCTCTTTCATAAGTTTGTACATGTTTTAATATCAATTCTATATCCTCCTCTCCTTTTACCATTATATTCACGTCATCTGCATACTGTATTATTTTTACGTTTTCCTTACCTATACCTTTTATGTTTACGTCTTCCGATATCAGTGCTGCCAGCGGCTCTGCTACCAAGCTGTACAACAGCGCTGACATCGGACATCCTTGTCTCACTGACCTTGATATTTTAAAAGAATCAGTTAGTTCCCCGTTACATTTTATCTTGCTTTCCGCTCCTGTATACAACATATTTATCCATTCTCTCATTCTCTCCCCGAATCCAAACTTCTCTAACACCTTCCCCATGAACCCGTGATCTACTCTGTCAAAAGCTTTATTTAAATCAATCCCTAGCCATATTCCCCCCTCCCCTTCCATATCCCTGACCGTCTGTTTTATTGAAATGATTGAGTCTGCTATGTCTCTGTTTGGTATACTGTATGATTGTGTTTGTTCTATGATTGTTCCTATTACCTCCCTGATTCTATTGGCTATTGTTTTCGCTATGATTTTGTAGTCTGTGTTGAGTAGGCTGATTGGTCTGTAGTTGTCCAGATTTTTATTGTCCCCCTTGTTTTTGTAAAAAATAGTAACCACCCCTTCCCCTAAACTTTTTGGTATATGTTTCACTTTTTCCATATATTTACTCAATTTGTTCACCAAGGGCACCAGCTGCTCTTTGAAAGCTTGGTAGAATTCCGCAGTTAGGCCATCGCTCCCAGGACTTTTGTTTTTGTTTAACCCCTCTAAAGCACTTCTGATTTCTCCCTCTGTAAACTCACAATCACACCACATTTTATCGTCCTCGCTTAGTTTTTTCTTTAAGGCACCCAAAGCTCTGTTCACACTCACGCTATCACACTCCTGTCTCGAAAACAGGCTTTCATAATAGCCCTTTACTATTTCTAAAATTCCCTTTTTATCTGTCACACTTTTACCTGCTTCATTTAATAATTCGTTTATTTCTGTTCTTTTTTGTTTTTGTTTTTCCAGACCTAAAAAAAAGGCTGTACTCCTCTCCCCCTCATACATATATTGTATTTTACTCCTAATGGCTGCACCCCTACTCTTTTTAAGTTCAATCACTCCCAACTGTTCTTTTAAATGTATGTATTTTTCGACATCTACATTATCTACACTGTCAAGCGATGCTATTTCCTCACTTAGTTGTTTTCTCAAATTCTCTTCCTTTCTATTTTCTCTCCACTTTTTCTCTTTACTATAATTGATACACTTTTTTTTAATTCTGACTTTTACGCTATCCCACCACACATTCATATCTTCACTCTCATTCCACTCATATCCCACATCATTCAACAATCTTTCCATACTTTTCACAAACATTCCATCATCCAGCAAGCTTGCATTAAAGCACCATATCCCTCCTTTACGTACATTCGTTTCTTTTCTAAACGTGATTTCTATTCCAGCGTGATCGCTCCACATATTAGTTTTATATTCAACTTCTTTAATCCACCTCACTACCTCGCATGTCACCAAAGCATAATCTATTCTAGATTGTTTTAATCTATTCAGTACAATTTGTCTCCTGGAGAACACCCTCTCCCATGGATGTAGCAATCTCCAAATATCAATGCATTGTTTCGTTATCATTATATCTTTAAGTGTCCCCCTGCTCACATCCCCCTTAAACACATTATTTTTTGACACATCGGTGGGTGTCATCGCCACATTAAAGTCACCGATTATTATACAATTCCTTTCCCACCATTTGCTTATTGCAATGAAGAATGTTTTCCTTTCTTTTTCTCCATTCGGTGCATATATATTTATGATTCTTATATTTTTCGTTTCATACACACAGTCTATTACTATTATTCTTCCTTCTTTGTCTCCATAAACCAAATTTACCCCTGTTACCCGACCCGTTTTGACTAAAACCGCCACTCCTCTCGCCCTCGACGTGCCATTGGAGCAGAAAATATGGCCCACAAAGTCTTTTTTTATGTCTTCCACCAGGGAATCATCCCACCTGGTCTCCTGCAGGCACAAAACGTCATTCTGCAAGGAAAGAATCGCATGTCTTTTTTCTTTGTTCCTTAGTCCATTCACGTTTATCGAAAATAAATTAAAGGCCATTATCATAAAAATAAAAACAAAAAAAACGGATTTACAGGGGTTATTGTCAGTCATTATTTGTCCTTACATTTCAATTTTTTCACCAACTTTTTTCGTTGTCCAAGACTTAGTCTTTTTTGCGCACTCGCCAGTTCACTCACATCCATTTCGCTGTCCGTTTCATTGGGACTGGTGCTTTTACCCGTATTATTTAGCGTGATTTTTCTCCCTCCCGCCTGTCCAACACCACTCTCAGGCATCTCCCTCCCCTCTGTGCTCATGCTTACCCCCGGGTCTTCTGCCACGTCCCTTCCGTCTCCTTTTTTCCCTCTCTCGCTCGTTTTTCGCTGCTTCTGCTGTCCTCCCTCTCCAGCCAGCTCCGGCGTCTCCAGCTCGCACTCTGACGCCCGTTCTCCTCCGCTCTCTCCGCTCTCTCCGCTCTGCTCCATTTCTCCGTCACTGTTCTCGTCTTCTCTGATCTCCTTCCTGCTTGCTCCGATCACCTCCTTCTCCTCCGCCTCCTCCTCGTACACCTCCTCCGCCTCGTCTTCATCCTCGTACACCTCCTCCACCTCGTTCTTGCTTTCCTCTCCGTTCTCACACTCACATTCATTTTCTCTTTTTTTACAGTTTGTGCATTTTGTGCTGTTCGCGCTGCACTCTCGCGCAAAGTGTCCCTGCACCCCACAATTGTGGCACATAAATTCTGGACACTCTCTCAGGATGTGTCCCGGCTGGATGCACATCCTGCACACTTTTTGTTGTCTATCATGTATTACTCTAAAGTATTCGTTCCCCATCACAGTGTTAAACTTTGTGGAGTAAGGGAGTGACTGTACCTGGTCATTAAATCTGACCCGGACAAACCTCGTTCCGTCAGCTATCATTGTTCCAGGCCACATTCTGCGTTTTATTGGTGATGTCGGTTTCACTCCCCATCCCGTCAGCTTCCAAACTATTTCTTCATCTGTGATATACGCTGGCAGGTTTAAAAAAGACACCACCAGCTCATCATTATTTAGTTCTCTCGCCACGACTCTGGTCTCTCCGATTTTAAATCCATCCAGCAGCCTTTCCTTTCCTTTAATGTTGCTCACCGTCACCTCCAGTTTTTCAGGTCCCAGGGTTCTGCACGCCAGCAGGCCCCCACAGATCATTTTTATGTTGCTCATGACGTGATTTAGAGGAACTTTGTCTCCCACCATTTCAATGTTTAGTGTTAGTTTTCTCTCAAAAGACACTTTTGCTTCCTCTTTTTCTGCTCTCTCGCCACCTCTCCCATTCTCTGCATGCGGAGCAATCAGCCCGCCGCTCCTCTCTCTTCCTCTCTCTCCGTCATCCATTCCGTTCCCTGTTTCATTTGCCGTTTTCATCCGTCCTTTTTGTCCGTCGTTCTTCTCGTTGTCGTTTAATCCATTCCTCTGTTTCAGTGCCATGTTTGTTTGTTCACGTTGTTGTCCGTTCTCTTTTCCTTTTTCCATCTCTCCAGTCCGTGGTCCTGTCATCTTTGTGATCCGTCCGTGTGAGTTTGCTCGCGACATACGAGCAAACATTCACAAAAAAACAAAAATTCTTCACAAAATTGTGGAAAAAAAACAGGAAAAAAAGGTGAAAAGAAAAACGATCCCCCTAACAGTCAGTGACTGCTGGGGGACATTCACTCACAATCTGAGGTATTTAAATGAATCCAAAACGCACCCAAAAAAGAAACAAATTAGTCCAGCTGTCCTGCTCAGTACTGACACGTCAGCTCTCCTTCAGCACCACACAAACTCTGACAGCAAAAGGGGCGTGTTCAGGGTGGTATGGCCGTAAGCTGTTATTGTGTGCAGAAAGGGGCCTTTTAAAGATGTCATGCCCTTGATTCTGGCTGAATTTTTGGACATGTGAATATGTCTCTATATGATAAAAAAAAAACATATGATCAAAAAAATGAAAAAGCTTACAGCACCTGGTATTCCCAGGCGGTCTCCCATCCAAGTACTAACCAGGCCTGACCTTGCTTAGCTTCCGAGATCGGGCGTGTTCAGGGTGGTATGGCCGTAAGCCATTATTGTGTGCAGACAGGGGCCTTTTAAAGATGTCATGCCCTTGATTCTGGCTGAATTTTTGGACATGTGAATATGTCTCTATATGATAAAAAAAAACATATCATCAAAAAAATGAAAAAGCTTACAGCACCTGGTATTCCCAGGCGGTCTCCCATCCAAGTACTAACCAGGCCCGACCCTGCTTAGCTTCCGAGATCGGACGAGATCGGGCGTGTTCAGGGTGGTATGGCCATAAGCCATTATTGTGTGCAGAAAGGGGCCTTTTAAAGATGTCATGCCCTTGATTCTGGCTGAATTTTTGGACATGTGAATATGTCTCTATATGAAAAAAAAAAAACATATGATCAAAAAAATGAAAAAGCTTATAGCACCTGGTATTCCCAGGCGGTCTCCCATCCAAGTACTAACCAGGCCCGACCCTGCTTAGCTTCCGAGATCGGACGAGATCGGGCATGTTCAGGGTGGTATGGCCATAAGTCATTATTGTGTGAAGAAAGGGGCCTTTTAAAGATGTCATGCCCTTGATTCTGGCTGAATTTTTGGACATGTGAATATGTCTCTATATGAAAAAAAAAAAACATATGATCAAAAAAATGAAAAAGCTTACAGCACCTGGTATTCCCAGGCGGTCTCCCATCCAAGTACTAACCAGGCCCGACCCTGCTTAGCTTCCGAGATCGGACGAGATCAGGCGTGTTCAGGGTGGTATGGCCGTAAGCCATTATTGTGTGCAGAGAGGGGCCTTTTAAAGATGTCATGCCCTTGATTCTGGCTGAATTTTTGGACATGTGAATATGTCTCTATATGATAAAAAAAAAACATGATTAAAAAAATGAAAAAGCTTACAGCACCTGGTATTCCCAGGCGGTCTCCCATCCAAGTACTAACCAGGCACGACCCTGCTTAGCTTCTGAGATCGAACGAGATCGGGCGTGTTCAGGGTGGTATGGCCGTAAGCCATTATTGTCTGCAGACAGGGGCCTTTTAAAGATGTCATGCCCTTGATTCTGGCTGAATTTTTGGACATGTGAATATGTCTCTCTATGATAAAAAAAAAACATATGATCAAAAAAATAAAAAAAGCTTACAGCGTCTGGTATTCCCAGGCGGTCTCCCATCCAAGTACTAACCAGGCCCGACCCTGCTTAGCTTCCAAGATCGGACGAGTTCAGGGTGGTTTGGCCGTAAGCCATTATTGTGTGCAGAAAGGGGCCTTTTAAAGATGTCATGCCCTTGATTCTGGCTGAATTTTTGGACATGTGAATATGTCTCTATATGATAAAAAAAAAACATATGATCAAAAAAATGAAAAAACTCACAGCACCTGGTATTCCCAGGCGGTCTCCCATCCAAGTACTAACCAGGTCCTACCCTGCTTAGCTTCCGAGATCGGACTAGATCAGGCGTGTTCAGGGTGGTATGGCCGTAAGCCATTATTGTGTGAAGACAGGGGCCTTTTAAAGATGTCATGCCCTTGATTCTGGCTGAATTTTTGGACATGTGAATATGTCTCTATATGATCAAAAAAAAACATATGATCAAAAAAAATGAAAAAGCTTACAGCACCTGGTATTCCCAGGCGGTCTCCCATACAAGTACTAACCAGGCCCAACCCTGCTTAGCTTCCGAGATCGGACGAGTACAGGGTGGTATGGCCGTAAGGCATTATTGTGTGCAGAAAGGGGCCTTTTAAAGATGTCATGCCCTTGATTCTGGCTGAATTTTTGGACATGTGAATATGTCTCTCTATGATTAAAAAAAACATATGATCAAAAAAATGAAAAAGCTTACAGCACCTGGTATTCCTAGGCGGTCTCCCGTCCAAGTATTAACCAGGCCCGACCCTGCTTAGCTTCTGAGATCGGACGAGATCAGGGTGGTATGGACGTAAGGCATTATTGTGTGCAGAAAGGGGCCTTTTAAAGATATCATGCCCTTGATTCTGGCTGAATTTTTGGACATGTGAATATGTCTCTATATGATAAAAAAAAACATATGATCAAAAAAATGAAAAAGCTTACAGCACCTGGTATTCCCAGGCGGTCTCCCATCCAAGTACTAACCAGGCCCCACCCTGCTTAGCTTCCGAGATCGGACGAGATCAGGCGTGTTCAGGGTGGTATGGCCGTAAGCCATTATTGTGTGCAGAGAGGGGCCTTTTAAAGATGTCATGCCCTTGATTCTGGCTGAATTTTTTGACATGTGAATATGTCTCTATATGATAAAAAAAAACATGATCAAAAAAATGAAAAAGCTTACAGCACCTGGTATTCCCAGGCGGTCTCCCATCCAAGTACTAACCAGGCACGACCCTGCTTAGCTTCTGAGATCGAACGAGATCGGGCGTGTTCAGGGTGGTATGGCCGTAAGCCATTATTGTCTGCAGACAGGGGCCTTTTAAAGATGTCATGCCCTTGATTCTGGCTGAATTTTTGGACATGTGAATATGTCTCTCTATGATAAAAAAAAAACATATGATCAAAAAAATAAAAAAAGCTTACAGCGTCTGGTATTCCCAGGCGGTCTCCCATCCAAGTACTAACCAGGCCCGACCCTGCTTAGCTTCCAAGATCGGACGAGTTCAGGGTGGTTTGGCCGTAAGCCATTATTGTGTGCAGAAAGGGGCCTTTTAAAGATGTCATGCCCTTGATTCTGGCTGAATTTTTGGACATGTGAATATGTCTCTATATGATAAAAAAAAACATATGATCAAAAAAATGAAAACGCTTACAGCACCTGGTATTCCCAGGTGGTCTCCCATCCAAGTACTAACCAGGCCCGACACTGCTTAGCTTCCGAGATCGGACGAGATCGGGCGTGTTCAGGGTGGTATGGCCGTAAGCCATTATTGTATGCAGAAAGGGGCCTTTTAAAGATGTCATGCCCTTGATTCTGGCTGAATTTTTGGACATGTGAATATGTCTCTATATGATAAAAAAAAAACATATGATCAAAAAAATGAAAAAACTTACAGCACCTGGTATTCCCAGGCCGTCTCCCACCCAAGTACTAACCAGGCCCTACCCTGCTTAGCTTCCGAGATCGGACGAGATCAGGCGTGTTCAGGGTGGTATGGCCATAAGCCATTATTGTGTGCAGAGAGGGGCCTTTTAAAGATGTCATGCCCTTGATTCTGGCTGAATTTTTGGACATGTGAATATGTCTCTATATGATAAAAAAAACATATGATCAAAAAAAATGAAAAAGCTTACAGCGTCTGGTATTCCCAGGCGGTCTCCCATCCAAGTACTAACCAGGCACGACCCTACTTAGTTTCCGAGATCGGACGAGATCGGGCGTGTTAAGGGTGGTATGGCCGTAAGCCGTTATTGTGTGCAGAAAGGGGCCTTTTAAAGATGTCATGCCCTTGATTCTGGCTGAATTTTTGGACATGTGAATATGTCTTTATATGATAAAAAAAAACATATGATCAAATAAATGAAAACGCTTACAGCACCTGGTATTCCAAGGTGGTCTCCCATCCAAGTACTAACCAGGCCCAACCCTGCTTAGCTTCCGAGATCGAACGAGATCGGGCGTGTTCAGGGTGGTATGGCCGTAAGCCATTATTGTGTGCAGACAGGGGCCTTTTAAAGATGTCATGCCCTTGATTCTGGCTGAATTTTTGGACATGTGAATATGTCTCTATATGATAAAAAAAAAACATATGATCAAAAAAATGAAAAAGCTTACAGCACCTGGTATTCCCAGGCGGTCTCCCATCCAAGTACTAACCAGGCCTGACCCTGCTTAGCTTCCTGGATCGGACGAGATCGGGCGTGTTCAGGGTGGTATGGCTGTAAGCCATTACTGTGTGCAGAAAGGGGCCTTTTAAAGATGTCATGCCCTTGATTCTGGCTGAATTTTTGGACATGTGAATATGTCTCTATATGATAAAAAAAAAACATATGATCAAAAAAATGAAAAAGCTTACAGCACCTGGTATTCCCAGGCGGTCTCCCATCCAAGTACTAACCAGGCACGAACCCTGCTTAGCTTCCGAAATCGGACGTGTTCAGGGTGGTATGGCTGTAAGCCATTATTGTGTGCAGAAAGGGGCCTTTTAAAGATGTCATGCTCTTGATTCTGGCTGAATTTTTGGACATGTGAATATGTCTCTATATGATAAAAAAAAACATATGATCAAAAAAATGAAAAAGCTTACATCACCTGGTATTCCCAGGCGGTCTCCCATCCAAGTACTAACCAGGCCCGACACTGCTTAGCTTAAGAGATCAGACGAGATAGGCCGTGTTTTTTTTTTTTATCTTTTATTATCAAAATTACAAAAACATTTATAATTCTTTCACATCATTTACAACAAATGCTATTACAATACATACACCCTCTAAATTAAACCTCCCCTCTGACGCAAACGGCACCCTAAAAACAATAAAAACATAGCATCAGGAAAAAAAACTCAAACCACTCCTGATACCCCCAACTCATGACAACTCTTCTGAGTCCCTCCCCCAAAGCAAACACCCCTCTGAAAACAAACCACAAAAACATACAAAAACCCCACAGTATTCTCAAAAAACCACTGAGAAAAAAAAAAACACCAAATCAAATCACCCATTTTCCCATGACCAAAAAAGAAGCCCTCGTACCAAAAAAACAAAAACAAAATAATTTAGACATCCCACATAATTCCCTCCTCATTTACTCTACACACATTCGCACCTTCCACAAACATTCTCACAAACTCACTCTCATTCGCTATGTACAACAATTTAAGATGTGCTTTCCATTCATTCACAAACATTCTCCACACATTCATTTTCTTACTTTCATACAGTGCATAATTCCTTCTGTTAAAAACCGCTTTTCTTGCAAAAGCCAAAATTATATTCATTACATTGTGATTTTTTTGTTTTGTTCCCACCCCCAACAACACCGACAATTCCCACCCCCTTTCATTCCAACACTCATTCTTACTGCATTTCCCCAACATTTCTCTTATTTTTCCCCAAAAATAAACCAATTCCCCACACGTAACAAACAAATGTATTAAATCCTCATCCGTACTTTCACATACACAACACTTTCTTTCATACCTCTCCTTATGGATCTGATGCAGGACGATGCAGGTGAAGATCCTCCTGTGCCTCAGTTTGAAATCTAGGTCAAATATTGCATGTGGTGTATGCGGAATGTTAATGTTCTTCCATATCATGTTGCTTGTTATGTCCGGGTATGTGTCTGTCCATTTTACTTCGGATGTGGGTTTCTGTATTCTATGTGTGATTGCGCACCTATACCAAATTTTTGTAGTGACATCTGTAATGTTGTGTTTCTTCTCCCCTAGGCACAGGGAGATCCCCCCCACATTGTCCTGCATCACTCCCTCCTTCTCTTTGATTAATTTTTCCCATTCGCTCGACAAAGACAATTTTACATTTGCAAACACTCTCTCAATCACATCCTTTCTGCACACACACCCTTTATTTTTTAAACCCCTCACCACCATTTGTAAATCAAAATCCCCCCCACAGTTCAGTAAATCCCTTATTCTAATATATCCCGCTTTCGACATAGCTTCACACTTAATTACCCTCTCCCCATTTTTAAAATACGGGCTCGAGAGGAAGGGCAGTCGTAGCACTGACCCTCTCGTTCCGCACTCTGGTACAGTCCAGGATGAAACCTGATACCACGCACTGAGTACTTCCTGGAAAAACCGTGGCAAGTGTTTAAATGAATCCGGGTTATTGATCTGGTACAGGTTGTCCTCGTTGTAGAGTCCAAAACTGCACAGATATTGTTTGAAGTGGTTTTTCCAAACTACGTTCCGGTTCTGGTCCATAAATTTGCCTATCAATTTGACTCTTAGTGCTACTTTTTTTGTAAGTAAATCAATCAAAGCTAGCCCCCCCTGATCTTTAGCCCCTATTATTGTTTTGTGAGCTATACTCGCTGCTTTGTTTTTCCAAATAAAGTCCCTAATGGTCTTTGAAATCTCCTTAAAGGCCCAGTCCGGAAGCGTACAAGTACTCAGCGCATGATTCACTTTGGACAACACGAGAGCATTTGTTACGGCTACCCTTCCTCTCAACAATAGACCCCTCGCTTTCCACAAATTCAATGTTTTTTTAATTTTACCCACCACCTCTTTCCATGTTACATCATCACATTCATTCTCATTTTTCCCCATATTCACTCCCAACACTTTTCTTCTCTCACACACCGTTTTAAATCCCCACTTATTAACTAGATTGGATTCCTTACCTAGTAACATAATTTCTGACTTATTTTCATTTACTTTTGCCCCAGATGCTCTTTCATAAGTTTGTACATGTTTTAATATCAATTCTATATCCTCCTCTCCTTTTACCATTATATTCACGTCATCTGCATACTGTATTATTTTTACGTTTTCCTTACCTATACCTTTTATGTTTACGTCTTCCGATATCAGTGCTGCCAGCGGCTCTGCTACCAAGCTGTACAACAGCGCTGACATCGGACATCCTTGTCTCACTGACCTTGATATTTTAAAAGAATCAGTTAGTTCCCCGTTACATTTTATCTTGCTTTCCGCTCCTGTATACAACATATTTATCCATTCTCTCATTCTCTCCCCGAATCCAAACTTCTCTAACACCTTCCCCATGAACCCGTGATCTACTCTGTCAAAAGCTTTATTTAAATCAATCCCTAGCCATATTCCCCCCTCCCCTTCCATATCCCTGACCGTCTGTTTTATTGAAATGATTGAGTCTGCTATGTCTCTGTTTGGTATACTGTATGATTGTGTTTGTTCTATGATTGTTCCTATTACCTCCCTGATTCTATTGGCTATTGTTTTCGCTATGATTTTGTAGTCTGTGTTGAGTAGGCTGATTGGTCTGTAGTTGTCCAGATTTTTATTGTCCCCCTTGTTTTTGTAAAAAATAGTAACCACCCCTTCCCCTAAACTTTTTGGTATATGTTTCACTTTTTCCATATATTTACTCAATTTGTTCACCAAGGGCACCAGCTGCTCTTTGAAAGCTTGGTAGAATTCCGCAGTTAGGCCATCGCTCCCAGGACTTTTGTTTTTGTTTAACCCCTCTAAAGCACTTCTGATTTCTCCCTCTGTAAACTCACAATCACACCACATTTTATCGTCCTCGCTTAGTTTTTTCTTTAAGGCACCCAAAGCTCTGTTCACACTCACGCTATCACACTCCTGTCTCGAAAACAGGCTTTCATAATAGCCCTTTACTATTTCTAAAATTCCCTTTTTATCTGTCACACTTTTACCTGCTTCATTTAATAATTCGTTTATTTCTGTTCTTTTTTGTTTTTGTTTTTCCAGACCTAAAAAAAAGGCTGTACTCCTCTCCCCCTCATACATATATTGTATTTTACTCCTAATGGCTGCACCCCTACTCTTTTTAAGTTCAATCACTCCCAACTGTTCTTTTAAATGTATGTATTTTTCGACATCTACATTATCTACACTGTCAAGCGATGCTATTTCCTCACTTAGTTGTTTTCTCAAATTCTCTTCCTTTCTATTTTCTCTCCACTTTTTCTCTTTACTATAATTGATACACTTTTTTTTAATTCTGACTTTTACACTATCCCACCACACATTCATATCTTCACTCTCATTCCACTCATATCCCACATCATTCAACAATCTTTCCATACTTTTCACAAACATTCCATCATCCAGCAAGCTTGCATTAAAGCACCATATCCCTCCTTTACGTACATTCGTTTCTTTTCTAAACGTGATTTCTATTCCAGCGTGATCGCTCCACATATTAGTTTTATATTCAACTTCTTTAATCCACCTCACTACCTCGCATGTCACCAAAGCATAATCTATTCTAGATTGTTTTAATCTATTCAGTACAATTTGTCTCCTGGAGAACACCCTCTCCCATGGATGTAGCAATCTCCAAATATCAATGCATTGTTTCGTTATCATTATATCTTTAAGTGTCCCCCTGCTCACATCCCCCTTAAACACATTATTTTTTGACACATCGGTGGGTGTCATCGCCACATTAAAGTCACCGATTATTATACAATTCCTTTCCCACCATTTGCTTATTGCAATGAAGAATGTTTTCCTTTCTTTTTCTCCATTCGGTGCATATATATTTATGATTCTTATATTTTTCGTTTCATACACACAGTCTATTACTATTATTCTTCCTTCTTTGTCTCCATAAACCAAATTTACCCCTGTTACCCGACCCGTTTTGACTAAAACCGCCACTCCTCTCGCCCTCGACGTGCCATTGGAGCAGAAAATATGGCCCACAAAGTCTTTTTTTATGTCTTCCACCAGGGAATCATCCCACCTGGTCTCCTGCAGGCACAAAACGTCATTCTGCAAGGAAAGAATCGCATGTCTTTTTTCTTTGTTCCTTAGTCCATTCACGTTTATCGAAAATAAATTAAAGGCCATTATCATAAAAATAAAAACAAAAAAAACGGATTTACAGGGGTTATTGTCAGTCATTATTTGTCCTTACATTTCAATTTTTTCACCAACTTTTTTCGTTGTCCAAGACTTAGTCTTTTTTGCGCACTCGCCAGTTCACTCACATCCATTTCGCTGTCCGTTTCATTGGGACTGGTGCTTTTACCCGTATTATTTAGCGTGATTTTTCTCCCTCCCGCCTGTCCAACACCACTCTCAGGCATCTCCCTCCCCTCTGTGCTCATGCTTACCCCCGGGTCTTCTGCCACGTCCCTTCCGTCTCCTTTTTTCCCTCTCTCCACAAAGTTTAACACTGTGATGGGGAACGAATACTTTAGAGTAATACATGATAGACAACAAAAAGTGTGCAGGATGTGCATCCAGCCGGGACACATCCTGAGAGAGTGTCCAGAATTTATGTGCCACAACTGTGGGGTGCAGGGACACTTTGCGCGAGAGTGCAGCGCGAACAGCACAAAATGCACAAACTGTAAAAAAAGAGAAAATGAATGTGAGTGTGAGAACGGAGAGGAAAGCAAGAACGAGGTGGAGGAGGTGTACGAGGATGAAGACGAGGCGGAGGAGGTGTACGAGGAGGAGGCGGAGGAGAAGGAGGTGATCGGAGCAAGCAGGAAGGAGATCAGAGAAGACGAGAACAGTGACGGAGAAATGGAGCAGAGCGGAGAGAGCGGAGGAGAACGGGCGTCAGAGTGCGAGCTGGAGACGCCGGAGCTGGCTGGAGAGGGAGGACAGCAGAAGCAGCGAAAAACGAGCGAGTAAGGGAGTGACTGTACCTGGTCATTAAATCTGACCCGGACAAACCTCGTTCCGTCAGCTATCATTGTTCCAGGCCACATTCTGCGTTTTATTGGTGATGTCGGTTTCACTCCCCATCCCGTCAGCTTCCAAACTATTTCTTCATCTGTGATATACGCTGGCAGGTTTAAAAAAGACACCACCAGCTCATCATTATTTAGTTCTCTCGCCACGACTCTGGTCTCTCCGATTTTAAATCCATCCAGCAGCCTTTCCTTTCCTTTAATGTTGCTCACCGTCACCTCCAGTTTTTCAGGTCCCAGGGTTCTGCACGCCAGCAGGCCCCCACAGATCATTTTTATGTTGCTCATGACGTGATTTAGAGGAACTTTGTCTCCCACCATTTCAATGTTTAGTGTTAGTTTTCTCTCAAAAGACACTTTTGCTTCCTCTTTTTCTGCTCTCTCGCCACCTCTCCCATTCTCTGCATGCGGAGCAATCAGCCCTCCGCTCCTCTCTCTTCCTCTCTCTCCGTCATCCATTCCGTTCCCTGTTTCATTTGCCGTTTTCATCCGTCCTTTTTGTCCGTCGTTCTTCTCGTTGTCGTTTAATCCATTCCTTTGTTTCAGTGCCATGTTTGTTTGTTCACGTTGTTGTCCGTTCTCTTTTCCTTTTTCCATCTCTCCAGTCCGTGGTCCTGTCATCTTTGTGATCCGTCCGTGTGAGTTTGCTCGCGACATACGAGCAAACATTCACGAAAAACAAAAATTCTTCACAAAATTGTGGAAAAAAAACAGGAAAAAAAGGTGAAAAGAAAAACGATCCCCCTAACAGTCAGTGACTGCTGGGGGACATTCACTCACAATCTGAGGTATTTAAATAAATCCAAAGCGCATCCAAAAAACAAACAAATTAGTCCAGCTGTCCTGCTCAGTACTGACACGTCAGCTCTCCTTCAGCACCACACAAACTCTGACAGCAAAAGGGGCGTGTTCAGGGTGGTATGGCCGTAAGCCATTATTGTGTGCAGAAAGGGGCCTTTTAAAGATGTCATGCCCTTGATTCTGGCTAAATTTTTGGACATGTGAATATGTCTCTATATGATAAAAAAAAACCATATGATCAAAAAAATGAAAAAGCTTACAGCGTCTGGTATTCCCAGGCGGTCTCCCATCCAAGTACTAACCAGGCACGACCCTACTTAGTTTCCTAGATCGGACGAGAACGGGCATGTTAAGGGTGGTATGGCCGTAAGCCATTATTGTGTGCAGACAGGGGCCTTTTAAAGATCTCATGCCCTTGATTCTGGCTGAATTTTTGGACATGTGAATATGTCTCTATATGATAAAAAAAGAACATATGATCAAAAAAAATGAAAAAGCTTACAGCACCTGGTATTCCCAGGCGGTCTCCCATCCAAGTACTAACCAGGCCAGACGCTGCTTAGCTTCCGAGATCGGACAAGTTCAGGGTGGTATGTCCTTAAGCCATTATTGTGTGCAGAAAGGGGCCTTTTAAAGATGTCATGCCCTTGATTCTGGCTGAATTTTTGGACATGTGAATATGTCTCTATATGATAAAAAAAAACATGATCAAAAAAATGAAAAAGCTTACAGCACCTGGTATTCCCAGGCGGTCTCCCATCCAAGTACTAACCAGGCACTAGCCTGCTTAGCTTCCGAGATCGGACAAGATCAGGCGTGTTCAGGGTGGTATGGCCATAAGCCATTATTGTGTGCAGACAGGGGCCTTTTAAAGATGTCATGCCCTTGATTCTGGCTGAATTTTTGGACATGTGAATATGTCTCTATATGATAAAAAAAAACATATGATCAAAAAAATGAAAACGCTTACAGCACCTGGTATTCCCAGGTGGTCTCCCATCCAAGTACTAACCAGGCCCGACCCTGCTTTGCTTCCGAGATCGGACGAGATCGGGCGTGTTCAGGGTGGTATGGCCGTAAGCCATTATTGTGTGCAGACAGGGGCCTTTTAAAGATGTCATGCCCTTGATTCTGGCTGAATTTGTGGACATGTGAATATGTCTCTCTATGATAAAAAAAACATATGATCAAAAAAATAAAAAAAGCTTACAGCATCTGGTATTCCCAGGCGGTCTCCCATTCAAGTACTAACCAGGCCCGACCCTCCTTAGCTTCCGAGATGGGACGAGATCGGGCGTGTTAAGGGTGGTATGGCCGTAAGCCATTATTGTGTGCAGACAGGGGCCTTTTAAAGATGTTATGCCCTTGATTCTGGCTGAATTTTTGGACATGTGAATATGTCTCTATATGATAAAAAAAAAACATATGATCAAAAAAATGAAAAAGCTTACAGCACCTGGTATTCCCAGGCGGTCTCCCATCCAAGTACTAACCAGGCCCGACCCTGCTTAGCTTCCGAGATCGGACGAGATCAGGCGTGTTCAGGGTGGTATGGCCGTAAGCCATTATTGTGTGCAGACAGGGGCCTTTTAAATATGTCATGCCCTTGATTCTGGCTGAATTTTTGGACATGTGAATATGTCTCTATATGATAAAAAAAAACATGATCAAAAAAATGAAAAAGCTTACAGCACCTGGTATTCCCAGGCGGTCTCCCATCCAAGTACTAACCAGGCCCGACCCTGCTTAGCTTCTGAGATCGAACGAGATCGGGCGTGTTCAGGGTGGTATGGCCGTAAGCCATTATTGTCTGCAGACAGGGGCCTTTTAAAGATGTCATGCCCTTGATTCTTGTTGAATTTTTGGACATGTGAATATGTCTCTCTATGATAAAAAAAAAACATATGATCAAAAAAATAAAAAAAGCTTACAGCGTCTGGTATTCCCAGGCGGTCTCCCATCCAAGTACTAACCAGGCCCGAACCTGCTTAGCTTCCAAGATCAGACGAGTTCAGGGTGGTTTTGCCGTAAGCCATTATTGTGTGCAGAAAGGGGCCTTTTAAAGATGTCATGCCCTTGATTCTGGCTGAATTTTTGGACATGTGAATATGTCTCTATATGATAAAAAAAAAACATATGATCAAAAAAATGTAACAGCTTACAGCATTTGGTATTCCACAGGCGGTCTCCCATCCAAGTACTAACCAGGCACTACCCTGGTTAGTTTCCGAGATCGGACGAGATCGGACGAGTTCAGGGTGGTATGACCGTAAGCCATTATTGTGTGCAGAAAGGGGCCTTTTAAAGATGTCATGCCCTTGATTCTGGTTGAATTTTTGGACATGTGAATATGTCTCTATATGATCAAAAAAAATCATATGATCAAAAAAAATTAAAAAGCTTACAGCACCTGGTATTCCCAGGCGGTCTCCCATCCAAGTACGAACCAGGCCCGACCCTGCTTAGCTTCCGAGATCGGACGAGTTCAGGGTGGTATGTCCTTAAGCCATTATTGTATGCAGAAAGGGGCCTTTTAAAGATGTCATGCCCTTGATTCTGGCTGAATTTTTGGACATGTGAATATGTCTCTCTATGATAAAAAAAAAACACATGATCAAAAAAATGAAACAGCTTACAGCATCTGGTATTCCACAGGCGGTCTCACATCCAAGTACTAACCAGGCACGACCCTGCTTAGTTTCCGAGATCGGACG